>NW_020185321.1:6558660-6724620 GCF_003031525.2 Neophocaena asiaeorientalis asiaeorientalis
GGTTGGGATGTTGAGACTGATGACGCCACACACACACCAAGAGGGTATGAAAAGTTTTATTACTCACACAATGAAGCTTTCTAGGAAAAGCAAGGCAGGTATCCCAAGAAAGTCTGCAAGTTGTTTGCAAAAGCAAGGAAAGGAAATTGGCGTGGAGCATTTATGGCAGAGGCTTGTGTGGTTTAAATCTCCCGCTAGTGTCAAAAAAGAGAGGAGCTGAGCTTGCCCAGATTGGGGGCACAAGAGAAATAAGGAGTGAAGCTCAAAGCTGTAAGCAGCTTCTTCTGCTGTTCCTGGTGCTGCTTGTGTGCGTGTTTGGTGTGGATCTGGTGAAACAGCAGCTGAGGAGACTCCGGAGATCACCATGGCTGACAAAAAGACCAAGGAAGGACTGAGTACAATGATCATATTAATTTGAAGGTGGCAAGGCAGGATGGTTCTGTGGTGCACTTTAAGATTAAGAGGCATACACCACTTAGTAAACTAATGAAAGTCTATTGTGAATGACACGGTTTGTCAATGAGGCAGATCAGATTCCGATTTGACTGGCAGCCAATCAATGAAACAGACTCACCTACACAGCTGGAAATGGAAGATGAAGATACAAATGATGTGTTCCAGCAACAGACGGGAGGTGTCTACTAAAAAAGGAACCTGCTACTTTACTCCAGAACTCTTTTCTACAGACCAAATGGACATTCTCGATTAGAAAAATGCAATTTGGTTCCACTACATCCTAACTATTACAGTACGGTTTTCTCTAGTCTTTCATTTTCCTCTTCCCCATTCCTTTATTGTACGTAAAGTAACTGGTGTATGCAGAAGCATATTGCTTTCCTAAAAAATAAATTATGGCCAATGGTATGTTTTGATTGACATCAAATGAAAATGGGTTGGGGGAAAATACTAGTTCTGTGAAAATGTTGCCTTTCCATTAGTGGTATGCTTGGTCACCTCTTATCTTTATATGCCAGTAAGTTATTTTGCTCTCGCTATTTAACAAAAAAAAAGGAATATAAAAAATCCTTGCAGGGCTTCCCTGGTGGCGCAGTGGTTGAGAGTCCACCTGCCGATGCAGGGGACACGGGTTCGTGCCCCGGTCCAGGAAGATCCCACATGCCGCGGAGCGGCTGGGCCCGTGAGCCATGGCCGCTGAGCCTGCGTGTCCGGAGCCTGTGCTCCGCAACGGGAGAGGCCACAACGGTGAGAGGCCCGCGTACCGCAAAAAAAAAAAAAAAAAAAAAAAAAATCCTTGCATACCTTGTTCAGCTGGAGAATTTTAATGTTTTTCATTTATCATTGTTAAACCAAGGACAATTTTATGACTTTTTTCTATGCAGATGTCACAAGTAAGGTAGTCTCTTTAAGTAGGGATAAATTACTCTAAAAGAACTAAATCCTGGGCTTCCCTGGTGGCGCAGTGGTTGAGAGTCCGCCTGCTGATGCAGGGGACACGGGTTTGTGCCCCAGTCCGGGAAGATACCACCAAGGGGGAAGGGGGAGGTAGGATAAATTGGGAGATTGGGATTGGTATGAACACACTACTATATATAAAATAGATAACAAATGAGGAGCTACTGTATAGCACAAGGAACTCTACTCAATACTCTGTAATGACCTATATGGGGAAAGAGTCTAAAAAAGAGTGGATATACGTATAACTGATTCACTTTGCTGTACAGCAGAAACTAATACGACATCATAATTCAACTATACTCCAATTAAAAATTAATTTTTAAAAAATAAAGAAATCCTAGATAGTTGTCCCTTCAAGACAAGCACTTGTTGTTTAAATAAACTTCTTGGTTTGGTTTTCTTTTTTAAAGCTATAAGCAGGCAAACATCAAAAAATGAAATTAGGCTCTTCATCACACTATCAAATCTGTATGCTGTTTATTTCTTTTTCTTTCCTGGTTTCTCTGGCTAAAACCTTCTATAAAAGATTGAACAGAAGTGGAGACAGTGAATATCTTTGCCAAGATCTTACTTCGAAGGAAAGCATTCAGTTTTGTACTATTAAGTGAAATGGTAGCTGGAGATTTTTTGTAGATGGCCTTCACTGAGTTGAAGCTTTTTTTCTTTTTCTGCTAAGTGTATTTATCAAAAATGGATGTTGAATTTTGTCAAATGCTCTTTCTGCATCTGAGATGGCAATACTGTATTTTCTTTCTCTTTTAGTTTGTTAATATGTTGAATTACACTGGACTTCAAATCTTAAACCAATCTTATATTCTGGGGATAAACACCACTTGGCCATTGTTGCATTATCATTTTTTTATATTGTTGGATTCAGTTTGCTAAAATTTTATTAAGAACTTTTTGCAAATAGGTTCATGAGGAATATTAATCTGTAGGTTTTGTGGGGGCAGGGGAGGTGGGGTAATTTTGTCTAGTTAACTCATAGAATGAATTGGGAAGAATTTCCTTCCTTTCAATATTCTGGAAGTGTTTGTATAAAATTGTTATTATTTATTCTTTAAATGCTTAAGAGAATTTTAAATGTTTAATAAAAATTAAAATTAAATAGAAATGTTTCATAGAATTTACCAGTGAAGCCATCTGGACTTGGCTTTTTTTGTAGGAAGGGTTTTTTTTTTAAGATTTATTATTTATTTGTTTATTTTATTTATTTATGGCTGGGCTGGGTCTCAGTTGCAGCATGCGGGCTCTTCGTTGTGGTGCACGGGCTTCTCTCTAGCTGTGGCATGGGGGTTTTCTCTTTAGTTGTGGCGCGCAGGTTCCAGGGTGCGTGGGCTCTGTAGTTTGCGGCCTGTGGGCTCCAGTTGAGGTGCGCGAGTTCGGTAGTTTTGGCACACGGGCTTAGTTGCCCTGCGGCATGTGGGATCTTAGTTCCCTGACCAGGGATCGAACCCGCATCCCGTGCATTGTAAGGCAGTTTCTTTACCACTGGACCACCAGGGAAGTCACTGTAGGAAGGTTTTTAATTCCAAATTCAATTTATATTACAGATATAGGGCTATTCAGGTTAATTATTTATTCTTTAGTAAGGTTTGATAGTTTGTGTCTGTCAAGAAATCTTTCTATTTCACCTAAGTTGTTTAATATATTGGATTAAAGTTTCTATGCTGTACTTTGTCGTCCTTTTAACATTTGTAGAATCTGTAGTGATGTCACTTCTCTCATTCCTGATATATCTCCATTTCTTTCCTGACCAGTCTTGCTACAGTTTTATCATTTTTATTAATCTCAAATAACTAACTTTTGGTTCCATTGATTTTTCTTTATTTTTCTGTTTTCTATTTCATTGATTTCTGCTCTGATATTTATTATTTCCTTTGCTTTGCTTACATTGTGTTTAATTTGCTCTTCTTTTTCTGGTTTCTTAAAGTGGAAGATGAAGTCATTGATTTGAGACCTTTGTTTTTTGTTAATATAGACATCTAGTTTCTAGAAATTTCCCCTTGAACACAGTTTCAGTGGCATCTCATAATTGCTATGTAATATGTTTTCATTTTCTTTCAGTTCAACATACTTTCTAACTTCCTTTTTGATTTCTTTTTTAATCCATGTGTTATTTAGACATGTGTACATTTCCAAATACAATATTCAATAATTATCCAGATGTCTTTTAGTTACTGATTTCTAATTTAATTCCATTGTGGAAAAAGGCTTGTTTTGTGGCCCAGAATATGTTTTATTTTTGTAAATGTTCCATGTGCACTTGAAAAAAATTAGTATTTTTTGCTGTTGTTGGTTGTAGTGCTCTGCAAATATCAATTAGTTCAAATGATAGTGTTTTTCAAATCTTCTGTTTTAACTGATTTTCTGTCTACTTGTTCTAGCAATTACTGAGAGTATTACTGGACTCTGACTTGTAATAGTGGATTTATCTCTTTCTCCTTCCAGTTTTACCAGTTTTTGTTTCATGTATTTTGATGCTATTATTAGGTGCATGAACATTTACAATTGTTATTCTCTATTGATGAACTGACCACTTTATTATTATAAAATGATCTTCTTTATCTCTGTAATATTTTTTGCTCTGAAACCTGCTTTGTAGATATTTATATCCACTCCAGCTTTCTTTTTTTGTTGTTGTTTTTTGCAGTACGCGGGCCTCTCACTGTTGTGGCCTCTCCCGTTGCGGAGCACAGGCTCCGGACGCACAGGCTCAGCGGCCATGGCTCACGGGCCCAGCCGCTCCGCGGCATGTCGGATCTTCCCGGACCGGGGCACGAACCCGTGTCCCCTGCATCGGCAGGCGGACTCTCAACCACTGCGCCACCAGGGAAGCCCCATCCAGCTTTCTTTTTTTTAACAGCTTTATTGAGATGTAATTTACATACCATATAATTCAGCCGTTTAAAGTGTATGTAATTCAATGATTTTTGGTATACTACATGATTACATTTTTATATTATTGTAAAATACATAACATAAAATTTGCCATTTTAACAATTTTTAAGTGTACAATTCAGTGGCATTAAGTAGATTCAAAATGTTGTGCAATCATCGCCACTATCTATTTCCAAAACTTTTCATCAACCCAAACAGAAACTTTGTAACCACTAAGCAATAATTCCTAATTCCTCCCTCCCTTCAGTAACCTTTAATCTATTTTCTTTCTCTATGGATTTGCCTAATCCAAATATTTCATATAAGCAGAATTATACAATATTTGTCCTTTTGCATATGAGTTATTTCACTTTGCATAAAAATTTCAAGCTTCATCCATGTTGTATGTGTCAGAACTTTATTCCTTTTTGTGGCTGAAAAATATTCCATTGTATGTGTATAGTACACTTTGTTTATCCATTCATGTTTTTTCCACCTTTTGTCTATTTTGAATAACGCTTCAATAAACATTGGAATACAAGTATCTGTTCAAGTCCCTGCTTTCAGTTCCTTTGGATATATACCTAGGAGCATAATTGCTGGGTCACATGTTAATTCTATGCTAAACTTTTTGAGGAATTGCCAAACTATACCATCTTATATTTTCACCATCATTGTACAAGGGTTACAAGTTATGCACATCCTCACTAACATGTGCTATTTTCAGTTATTTTGAAAATACCCATCCTAGTAGGTAAAAGTGGTATCTCATAGCTTTATTTGCATTTCCCTAATTACTAATGATGTTTAGTCTTTTTATGTGTTTATTGGCCATTTATATATCTTCTTTGCAGAAATATATATTCACGTCTTTGCTCACTTTTTGAATTGGGTTGTCCTTTTGTTGTTGAGCTTTAGGAGTTCTTTATATATTCTGGGTATTAAACCCTTATCAGATATATGATTTACAAGTATTTTCACCATTCTGTGGGATGTCTTTTCACCTTCTTGATGATGTCATTTGATGCACAAAAGTTTTTAATTTTGATGAAGTCCAATTTATCTATTTTTCCTTCAGCTTCTTGTGCTATAGGTGTCATATCTAAGAACCCACTGCTAAATCCAAGGTCATTCCAGATTTCTTTACACAGCATTAGCATGGTATATCTTTTTCCATCCTTGTACTTTTAACCTATTGGTATATATTTAAAGTGAATTTCTCATAGGCAGCATATGGTTGAGTTGTGCTTTTTTTATCCGATCTGATACTTAGTCCCTCTTAATTGGGATGTTCAGATCATTTATATTTAATCTGATTATTGATATAAACCTTCTATCTTTCTATTTGTTTCCCACCTGTAATTTGTTCCCTTCTCCTCTTTCTGACTTCTTTTGGATTAACTGAGTAATTTTTATGACTCCATTTTATCTCCCTTGTTGGATAATTAGCAATAACTCTGTTTTGTTAGTTAAGTGGTTGCTTTAGGGCTTAGCATGTACATCTTTCACTTAACACAGTGTCCATTCAAGTGATATTATATTACTTCCCATAGAATATTGGAAACTTTACATTAGTTTATTTCCATGCATTTCTCTTCTCCTGGCATATGTGCTATTGTTGTCATACAATTTGCTTCTATATTTGTTAACATATATATTAATAATATAGATACCCTTAACTACATTGTTTTTATTCTTGCTTAAACAGTAATTTGTATTTTGTCAATAATTAAATAATAAGAAAATAGTATTATGTGTTAACCCTGTAGTTACCATCTCTGGTGCTCTTCACTCCTTTGTGTAGATCCAGATATCTGTTTGTTATCCAAATACACATATAATAGGTCTCTTGAATTTCCCTTTCCACTCACTAATATTTTATTCATCATTTTTTAAAGCTTATTTTCTCTGTGTCTATCCCAGCACCTCACATAGCATCTGGCACACAGTAGGTGCTTTCTAATCGGATACCACAGGGCAGAATTCTTCACACAAACCTACATCCATTAGTATAATCCTCACGGTCTGCCGTACACAGTATCATACCACAGTCCTACTCCATTCTCCACCAGTCAGTCACTTTCTATCATAGCACATTCTCACACTTAACATCACAAATGTCACACACAATCACACACATGGTCACAGAAATGCACCATGCTCACTCCAACACACAGAGTTTTGCATAGTTACTCTCACAGAAACACAAAATGACAGAATCACAGGGTGGTGCACTAACTCACAAAATCAGTCAGGTGACAGAAACTTAAATAAAAACTTAAAATATAATCACTGTTGTTCTAAGGGGGTATAGAGTCAGGTTAAGGAGCCGTGAAGTGTCGGGGGAGAAGTGTAATCAGGGAAGCCCTCTTGGAAATGTGACATTTGTATCCGAACGTAGGGAACTTTGAAGATACCCGATATAGGAGCCACTTTAGGAAGAGGGGACACAGTCACATCCACCGTCACTAAATCACAAACACAGGAACCATATGCACAAGATGACACTCTCTACCCTGACCCCTCCCCTCCTGCCTTCAAGGTAAACCATTCCCTGAGAAAGAACGCCCTAGGGAAGGCGGGACTGGGTGGAAGCATAATGCACCTGCGCACTCCACTCCCAACTGCCCACCACACACCACACACTTTTTTCAGGTCCCCAGCTCAAAGAGAGGGACTCACTCTTCACGCACTTTGTGTAGACGCGAGCGCACTAGCGCGCGCCCACACACCACCCGGCCCCCTGCGACTAGCCCAAGGCTTGTAATTCTCTGCTGCGTTGCTTAGGGAAGTGAACCGAAACCCTGTGCCTGCGCACTTCAATCCCAGACCGTCTAGTGTGACGCTCGGCCAGTCTCTGTGGCAGACCCAGGCTCGGAGCTGAGAGGAATCATCGGGACTTCCAGGCTCCTTCTGCAAGGCCAGGGAGAGGTCAGCGTGGCAAGAGTCGGGGCACAGGGGTCGGTGTTACGAACCCCCAGAGGAGCTGAGCTGTGGCAGTTGAACCCCCGGGTGCCGAGCCTTTTTCTGGTCAGGACTACATTTCCCAGTGGCCCCCGCGAGCACTGGGCCCGCTGCGCCTTTGTGTCCTCCGGAGGCCCGGTCGCTTCTTTCCGGACCCACGGAGGCTGGGTTCCCTCAGAGTCAGGGGAGGAGGTGGGCCCGAGAGGAGGTTACCCGAGTTTTCCGGGCTTGAACCTGGTCTTCCGGCACTTCGGTTCTGCAGGTAGGAAGTGGGTTGAGGAGCGGCCTGTGGGTCACCCTGACGTCGGTCCCCGGGCCTTCTGTGTGACTCTTCGTGTGAGACGGGGTTGAGACCTTACGGTGCGTGAGCCTGCCACCCAATGTGCCTGTACACATCGTATCTGTGTGACTCTGGGTGCGAGTGAGTCGATGGTTGGTGCCACAGAGGGGAGACTGTGAGTGGGGGCGGGAGCATACTCTCTGTCTCCCGTTGTTCCTGTATCCTCGGCTTCTTTGTGACTGGAGTGTGAGATCACCGGTTGTGATACCCTAGTATTTGAGGCTGGGGGCTATGGGAGAGGGTGACGGTGTGAAACTGCCCGTACCCGTGGCCGCTGTGATCTGTGTAAGATGGTGGTTGGCGCTGTAGTTTTTAAGAATCTGTGAGTGTGTGTATGTTGTGTTTTGTTTTTTTTGTTTTTGCGGGGGGGGGGCGCTGAGTGAGACTCTGTGCCACCAGTATCTATTAAAGCTAACCAGGTGATGCCAGTGTGCCACCAAGTTTCAGAACCACTGACCTACTGGAGAGGAGAAGGAAAGTGGAATCAGGAAGACCTTTATCTGATCTCGGTGCTGTTATTTATTAGCTGTGTGTCTTTATGCAAATGATTACATTACTTGGAGTTTTTATTTGTAAAATCTAGAAAATCTCTTGTTAAAATAATAAATTAGGAAGTGATTTAGGCACAGGTTAAATTGCATGCAAGAAGATTCCTAGGTCTCCATTCTGCCTTCTCTCTATTGGAGGGAAGGGTGCAACAGAGGAAAGAGAAGCAGAAAAATTCTAAGCTAGTGATTCTGGATGCTGCAAGGAAAGCCTAGTTTCTCATGTTCTCTTACCCATCTCACTCATCTAAGGACACTGCCATTTCCCAAGAGAAGAGTCAAGGGGAGGAAAGAATGGCTGTTGGACTTCTTAAAGCCATGTACCAGGTGAGCTGGTGTTTTCTCTTTCCTGAAATATTTTCCTGCTTTTCAAAACAAGCAGACATTAATTTTCCTTCTGCTGAAACTTTTCTGGGTGACCAATCATGTCACTTCTTAAAACCCTCCAATGGATTCCCACCTGATTCTGGATAAATGTTGAAGTCCTTGCCTTGGCTTGCAAGGTCCTACATAAACTCGTCCCTGGCTAACCCTCTGACCTCATCTAATTTTTCCCACTCTGTATTTCACTCACTTGGTTCCAGCCACACTAGCTTCCTTGTAGTGATCTGAGTACATTCTTAACTCATGGCCTTGCACTTACTGTTCCCTCTGCCTAGAATGCTGTTCCCCCAGATACAGACCAACTTCTTCATTCTGGTCTCTGTCCAAATGTTCATTCATTCAACAAACTTTTGCTAAGCACCTATTAACTAAGAGGGCTTAATCCTAGTCTTCTTTTCTGCTCTGTCTACACTCCTTTGTTGATCTCACTGTTTCACAGCTTTAAATACCATCTATATGCCAACAACTACCAAATTGTATACAGCCCAGAAATCCAGACTCATATATCCAACTGCCTACTCAGCATCTTCATTTCGTTGTGGAATGGATACCTCAAATTTAGATGTCTCAAACTGAGTGAAATGAGCCATTGGAAGTTTGGGAGCATAGGAGTGGCATGATCTGATTCCCATTTAATAGGATCACTCTGGCTGCTATTGAAAATAAACTGAATGGGACAAGGATAGAAACAGGAAAATCAATTAGAAAACTCTTACATACTTCCCCATCTAAGACGTTCAAGCTAGAAGTCTTCCATTAGGAAATTTTGTTTGTCCTGCCTTCAAAATGTATCCAAAATCTGACCACTTATTACTACCACCAGTTTCCATTCTGGTATAAACCAATATCTCTCACCTGGATTATTGCTATGCTCTTCTAACTTGTCCCTCTACTTCCACCCTGTCTTTAGTCTATCCCCAACAGAGCAGCCAAAGTGATCCTGTTACGTATGTCATATTATGTCATTCCTCTTCATTTCAGGGAGAGAAACAATGGAAAGTATAGACAACTCTTTAAAACAGTTTAGCTGTAAGGGAAGAAGAGAAATGAGTGGTAACTGAAGGAGAAACTGTAGTCAACAAGGTTTTTTAAAGATGGGTATATGTCTGTGGGCTGATGTTAAAGATTCAATAGAAAGGGAAATTGAAGATGAAGAGGAGAGAGGAGGGAATTGCTGGAACACTGCTTGCGAAGCTGAGAGCAGCTGAGGTCTAGGATACAAGTGGAGGGGTTTGGCCTTTGCTAGGAAAGTGGGCTGTTCATTTATAGTAATAGGATCAAGTTAGAGTTTATGGGCCAGATGCAAGTAGATGTGTAGATGTTGTGGGAATTTGTGGAAATTCTCTTAAAATGGCTTTTGTTTTTTCAGTGAGACAAAGCAAGATCCTTAGCTGAGAGAAAGGATTGGGGGGGGAGGTATTGAAGATTGAGGAGAGAGAAGAAAGTATCAAATGGTCATTTAGGAGGGTGGGGGAAATGAATGGACTAGAGAAATGTATCATGTATGTAGGTAGAAATGTATCATTTTGGCCCCCTGGAAGTTAGTGATCATGAATTTAAAGTGAGACCAATTAGCATGATTTCTCTAGCAAAGTTCAGCTGTGCAGCTTCCAGAAACAGAGTATGCTGAGTGATGGCTGTGGTTTAACCAGGTGAGTATAGTTAAGTGAGAGGGAGCCGGGCAGTTGAGGGTATATGTGTGGGGGTGATTATAACAAATGGTTGTTCTAGGAAGTGAGGGTATGTGGGAGTGAAGAACAGTGAAAACGTGGTGAGATCAATGATTTGTAGGTTCTAGTGTGGTGGAAGAATTATCCTAATTGGGGTACCAGAGGGAAAAAACTGGAATATAGGAGGTGGAAGTGAGAGTGGGAGAGTTGAGATTATGGAGGGTTTTGTACTTATTGGTAACGACAAGGTCTAAGGCATGATCGTGAAGTGAGCGACTGTAGAAGTGTGGAAGACAGGCTTATTGGAGAAGATGGGGTCAGAGAACTGAGAGGCCAGGCTGTTGGAAGGGTTATTTATATGGATATTGAAACATATGGGTACTCCCATATGTTTAATGGGAGTACCATTGGAGAGAGTAACAGTGAGTTAGATGCTGAAGTGTTCAAGTAATGACAGAGAATTTGCATCTACGAGGAATTGGTAGATAATGGAAACAAGAAGTGATAGTGACATAGCCTGATTTCATGAGGTTGAAAACTAGGTATATATTAGGAAAGAGGGTGGGGCAATGGTATGGAAGCAAGTGTAAGGAGCAAAGAGGTCACCTACCTCACCTCCATGTGCTGTGTACAAGGGATTTGAGAAATAAGACAGTCACCACATGACAGGGCTTCAGGGAAAGTTGTCTTCTCCGTTGGGAATCATGTTTCTGTAAGGCAAAAACGTTAAGGGAACTGTTGACTTTCTTTAGACTGGTTTGATTATAATTATGAATGGATTTTGAAACCAAGTATTTGGTTAGAGTTCAAATATTTTAAGAGGTTCTTTGTTAGAGGTCAAATATTTTAAGGTTAGAGTTTAAGCTCCTTATGTTGACATTGTAATTATTTTCATTGACTGTATAAATTAAAGACTCAGTGAAAAAATGTGTATGTTGTATATAAAAAATTTATACATTTATTATACATATTTATGTAAGCTAAGGGAAACATTTTTGGAAGCATGTATACCACATGAAACAAACTCTTAACAGGAGTGTTTCTGCAATATATGAAGGATGTTATTGCTAGGGCAGAGAGAGAGAAATTCACAAACTACTTCATATAATTAAATAAGAAGAAAAGTTACTGTGTGTTGAAAAAACACTTTAAGAATTTTTATTTTGTAGAGACAGTTTTTTAAACTATGACAAAATTGTATCAAATGCCCAATTAAAAATCTTGCTTTGACAGATTCACCTCTTCTAATTTTGTAAGAAAAGAAAACAATTTACGAGTGTGTATGTGTGTGTGTGTATCCGTCCCCACACACAAACACATAATGTATGTTAGTTTTCATCAGGTGGTCACATTATAGAAACCTGGAATCCAGCTGAATCATAACATAGCTCCAAGTTTTTAAGAACTTTACTCAGCCCCTATAAGCAAAAACAGTATTATGGGGCTTCCCTGGTGGCGCAGTTGTTGTGAGTCCGCCTGCCGATGCAGGGGATGCGGGTTCGTGCCCCGGTCAGGGAAGATCCCACATGCCGCGGAGCGGCTGGGCCCGTGAGCCATGGCCACTGAGCCTGCGCTTCCAGAGCCTGTGCTCCGCCACGGGAGAGGCCACAATAGTGAGAGGCCCGCGTGCCGCAAAAAAAAAACAGTATTATGAGTGGAACACTCATTTCTTTACACAAAATTTTAAGTACTCTCTATAATAGTATTTGAATTTTAATGGCATTGATCATTTGCTTGATCTAGAACAGTTTTCAGAGATACAGCAAGCACTTTATGGTCTCATTTTTGATCCTCTTATAGCTTCTTGAACTTTGCAAAGCATTCATTCATTAATTCAGTTTATTCAGCAAGTATTTGAATGCCTCATGTGTGCCAGATACTGTTCTATAACTGGTATATAGCAGTGACCAAAACAAAAATATACTCTGCCCTCATGGACTTTACATTTTAATGGAGGTGGGGAGCAGACAATAAATAACAAAATAAGTACCATGTAGAAAAATAAGGAGGGTTAGGGGAATAGGCAACTTGGGTAAGAGCATTGCTTTTGTTATATACAGAATGATCTGAGAAGTACAAAAGCCCTGAGGGGGAACATTCTTGACATATTTGAGAATGTAATATATGGGAGAGCCCTGTGTGCCTGGGGCAGAATGAATGAGGTGAGTATGGGAAGAGATGAGGTTGTTTCACTTCATTTATTTATTTCATTTCAGGAGTTGGTGACCTTCAGAGATGTGGCTGTAGACTTCTCCCAAGAGGAGTGGGATTGTCTGAATTCTTCTCAGAGGCATCTGTACAGTAATGTGATGTTGGAGAACTACAGGATCTTGGTATCACTGGGTAATAATATCTTCCTGTAAAATTGAACTTATACTCATAAGGGGCACTTTGCTACCACCATTGTTGTGAATTTTTGGATAGCATCTGTAGTGCTTGGCTGAAAGTCTGCTGCCTGTGCCAAAGTAACGGGTTAATATTTGTGGAGTTGGCAGTGAACAGGTCTATTATTAATCTGTGTTGGAAGCTTCAACTTCCCTGTCCTTTGAATACATGTCCTTATCACAGTTTTCTCTGGCTTACTGCAAGCTCCCTCTTCCCTGATGATCAAAGAATTGGATGTGAGTTCTGGGATATCTACAGCATGACCAAATTCTGTTTCTTATATGCAGGACTTTGCTTTTCTAAACCAAGTGTGATATTATTGTTGGAACAAGGGAAGGAGCCCTGGATGGTAAAGAGAGAGCTGACAAAAGACTTGTGCTCAGGTGAGTGAAGAGGAATAGGCAGGCAAAAACCTTTGCAGGTGACAGCCCAGCGTGACTCAAAGGTATCACACCTCTTCACTCTTCTTTGTTGTTGGCATGTTCCTCTCAAATGTCCTAGGTCTTAGTAGAAGCTTGAGTCCTTTTAGTGTGTTCTCCCAAAGTTGATATTCTAAACTGTCTCTCCTTTCACATTTTGCCCCCTCTTATCTATTCTGAGTCCCCTTCCTTCCCAGTCTCATAAACCTCTTCCAGTCTTTAAAAAATCTTTTCCTAATCTGATGAACTACAAACAGCTGTAACTGAAGTAACAAGTTCAAATCCTAACACTTACATGCAGTGGAACTTTGGGCAAGTTACTTAACCTCTCTGTGCCTTTGTTTTGTCATCTATAAAATGGGATAATATTTTTAAGGTGCTTTCAACAGTTCCTATCTCATATTATGAGCTCAAAAGCTGTTAGCTGCTAGTATTATAATAGTAGTAGTTTATCTCTAAATGCCTCATTTTTCTCTTAATGGTCAGTTCATTCATTCCTTTAATCAACATTTATTGAATTTGTACTTTAAACAGAGTACTTGCAAGATGCTAGGGTATTATACATTTATGTAAATAATCAAATAGTTGATAGGCTTGTAGCAGTGATAAAATATGGCTGAAAATGGCACACATGAAAAGAAAGCTGACATGAAGGAAGCTCAGAGAGAGGTGAGAGAGGAGTCTGCTTAGTTGGGAAGATGGTCTTTAACAAAAACACAGGTCAGGGACTTCCCTGATGGTCCAGTGGTTAAGACTCCTCGCTTCCACTGCAGGGGGCATGGGTTTGATCCCTGGTCAGGGAACTAAGATCCTGCATGTGGTGTGGTGTGGCCAAAAAAAAAAAGGTCAAAAGCTAGAAAACATTTGAGGGAGAAGAGATTAAGAGGTTAGCTTTGTGGTGTAGGAAGGATTTTCAGATAGGCATAGGAAGCATTAAGGTGAAATGAAGGACTTAAAGTTCAGAAGAAAATTAGGGTCATTGTAAACATCTCTGTCAACACTACTCTCCAACCCATCCCCACCCCTTCCACTACCTCTCCCCAGTCTTTTATGTTCATGTTCAGTTTTCTAAGGAAAAATTTTGATATGGAACTGTAGTATCAAAGAATACATGGCTAAATTTTATTTATTAATTATTATTATTAAATAAATCATACACACATAAATATATTAGACTAAATATGTACTTTAGGTAATAATATAACAAAAAATGTACCTGCTTCTTAACTTAGGATATAGAAGGTTGTCAGTGCCATTTTAGGCCCTCAAGGGCCCCTGCCTAGTGATATATCACTCCCTACTCTTGGACCATCTCTACCACTCACTAGGGTAACCATTATCCTACAATTTTGCTTATCATTTCTTGACTTTTCTTTATTGTTGGTGCCATATAGCCCTAAACAAAATACTTATATTTGCATGTTTTCAATTTTTTATATATGGAAATATATTGGAAATATAGTATACAGATAATTCTTTTTTCAACTCAAAATTATATTCCTGAGATTCATCCATATTGATTTTAGTGACTATTTTTTATTGAATTTTTTTTTCCTGTTGAAATATAATGTATTCCACTGTGAAAAATCACAATTTATGCATTGAAGGGCATTTGAGTTGTTTCAGTTTAATGTTATTATAAGTGTTACTGCTATGAACCTTATTATACATGACTGATGGTGTACATATGCTGGAGTTCATGTAGAGAATATAGCCAGGAATTTACTGCATAATGCTATTTTACTTTCCAGATTACTTGTACTAATTTACATTTCTAACAGCTAACAGCTGTGTGTAAGAGTACTCATTGCTCCACATTCAGAATTGACAAATTTTTTGCAATTTTGATGGGTATGAAATATTATCTCCTTATACTTGTCATCTGAATTTCCTTGACTGCTAAAAAAATTTGGCATCTTTTTATATATATAAATGGCCATTTTGATTTCCTTTTCTGTGAAGTGCCTGTTCAAGTCTTCTGTTCAGTTTGGGGAATATATATATTTTTTATGAAGTATAGTTGATTCACAATATCATATTAGTTGCAGGTGTACAACATAGTGATTTGATATTTTTATAGACTATACTCTATTTAAAGTTATAAAATATTGGCTATATTCCCTGTGCTATACAATATATCCTTGTTGCTTATTTATTTTTTGCTGTGCCATGTGGCTTGTGGGAGCTTAGTTCCCTGACCAGGGATCGAACCCAGGCCCACTGCAGTGAAAGCACCAAGTCTTAGCCACTGGGCCACCAGAGAATTCCCACTTATTTATTTTATACATAGTAGTTTGTACCTCTTAACCCCCTACCACTATCCTGTCCCTCCCCCATACCTTCTTTGTACTGGTAACCGCTAGCTCATTCTCTGTATCTGTGAGTCTGTTTCTGTTTTATTATGTTCATTTGTTTGTTTTATTTTTTAGATTCCACATGTAAGTGATAATATACAGTATTTGTCTTTCTCTGTATGACTTATCACTAAGCCTAATACCCACAAATGGCAAAATTTCATTCTTTTTTTATGACTGAGTAGTATTCTATTATATATATTCACATACATACATATATATATATAGGTATATATGTCACATCTTTATCCATTCGTCTGTTAATGGACACTTAGATTGCTTCCGTATCTTGGCTGTTGTAAATAATGCTGCTATGAACATTGGGGTGCATGTATCTTTTTGAATTAGTGTTTTTGTTTTCTTCGGATATGTACCCAGGAGTGGAATTGCTGGATCATATGGTAGTTCTATTTTTAGTTTTCTGAGGAACCTCTGTACTGTTTTCCATAGTGGCTGTACCAATTTAAATTCCCACCAACAGTGCAAGAGGGTTCCCCTTTCTTCACATTGTTATTTGTGGTCTTTTTAATGATAGCCATTGTGAAATGTATGAGATGATATCTCGTGGTTTTGATTTGTGTAGCTTATGTTTTTGATTTTGATATTTTGTTTTAAGAAACCTTTCTATATTCTGAAGTCATATGGGTGTTCTCAAATTGTCTTCTAAAGATTTTCCTTTTACATTTAGGGCCATAATCCAATTGAAATTGTTTTTTGAGATTGAAGTATTTAATTTCTAAAATCAAATGTCTCAGACATTTACTGAAGAAATGAACTCTCTTTGCTTATTGTTCTGAATGTTACCTCTTAATATATCAGGTTATAGTATATATATGGGTCTGATTTTGAGCTCTGTTCCATTCCATTGATCTATTTTTTCTTACGCCAGTACCACACTATCTTAAATATTTTAATGTGATACTTCAATATCTGTTAGGGTAAGTCCCTATACCTTGTTTATGTTCTTCAGAATTTCTTGTTTGCCCTTTGGCCATCTAACTAAATTTAGGTCAATTTCCACTAGAAAACAACAAAAAGCTATTGGCTTTTGGTCCAAATTTTATTCTATATATCAATTTTGGAATTTGTTTTTATTTGTGAACATAGTTTATCTCTCCATTTACTTAGGTCTTTAAATTTCCTTCAAATGTGTTTTATAATTTTCTCCATAAAGGCCATGCACATCTTCTATTAGATTAATTCCTAGGCATTTTAGTTTTGTTCCTGTGTTAAATGTTGTTTGTGTTTTCAATTTGTTGCTCATACATAGAAATAAAGTTAACTTTTGTACTTTGACCTTATATCCAGCAACGTTGCCAAGCTCTCCCATTAATACTAGTAATTTTTAGATTTCCTTGGATTTTTCTGTGGGCAGGCATGTCTGTGAATAATGGCAGTTCCTTTATTTTAATTTCTTATACCCTTAATTTCTTTTTTCTGTTACCCTGTCTTAGATCACCAATATGGTATCAACCAAAGTAGTGATAGCAGGCATTTTTATCAACTTCTGGTCTCAATGAAAGTGCTTTAATATTTTGTAATTAATAATTCTGATGTTTAAATGTTTCTGGTAGATACCCTTTCATTACTGTTTGCTAGAGTTTTGTTTGTGTAAAGCTTTTGAGTTTTAATGTTTTTCTGTAACTGTAGATGATTAGATGATTTTTACTTTTTCATCTGTTTATGTAGTGAATTACATATTTAATGTTGAACCAATCTTGTATTCCTGAGACAAACCCATCTTCATCTTTTCCATTCATAGCTAGCTGCTATTTGCCAATATTTTGTTTAGTTATTTTGCATCTATGTTTGTCAGTGAGGTTGGCCTTCAGTTTTTCCCTTCATGTACTCTTCTTGTCAGATTTTGGAATCAGGATTGTCCTAGTTTCATAAAATCTGTTGGTGAGTATTCCTCTTTTTCTTCCTTAGAAGAATTTGGGTAAAATTTTACAAATTTGTCTTTTGAATGTTTGGTAGAACTTTGTTCATCTTGGCCTGAGATTTTTTGTGTGTGAAAAGAATTTAAACTAATAATTCAATTTCTGTTATAAGATTTTGTGTTTTTTATTCTTATAGTCATGGAGTTATGGTTTTTTTCTAAAAATTTATAATTCTTATGTAAGTTTTCAAATTTATTAGATAAAATTATTCATTATTTTCTCTTATCTGAAGTTGGTAGTATATGTAAATATGACCTCTTTTTCCTTCTAAAAAGGGAGAAACATCTTTCAACTTATTAATGTTTTCAGACATTTTTTACTTCACTGATCCTCTCTAATTTATCTTTAAATTTTTTTCATGTATTTCTCCTCTACTATTTTATTCCTCCTATATTTTTTATGCTATTTTCTCTTTCTCTTTTTTGCTGGCTTTTAAACTTAGATAATTCAGTGTTTTTGAGGCTTTCTCTTTTCTATTATAAGCATTTAAGACTATATTAGGAATATAGTTCACATATTTTGATATGTAGCATTTTTGTTATCATTGTATATCTTAACATTTTCTAATTTCTATTGATTTTTTTTCTTGACTATGAATTATTTGGAAGTTTTAAGTTGCAAATTGAAGGTTTTTGTTTGGTTTAACTACATTGTGATTGGAGGATATGGTCTAGTTAACATGCATTCTTTGAAATACTTTGAAACCTCTTTTACATCTTAGGGGTTAATTTTGGTAAATATACTGTGTTCTGGAGAATGTCTGTGTGCTGCTTGTGGAGTACAGCATTTTATATATGTTCATTGGATTAAGCTCATTAATTGTGCTGGTCAACTCTTCTGTGTCTTTATGGATTTAAAAAAAAATCTCTTTGAGCAGTATTTTGCAAGTATTTTATAAGGTGATACGTTTGGGGGATTATCTTTCTGGTGAATTCTTATTATTATTGTTACTCTTTAAATCTAGTGATGATTCTTCCCTTAACTATTTAGCTTAATATTAATATAACTATATTAGCCTTCTTTTGTTAATATTTCCTTAGTTTAGTTTTTCCCACCCCTTTACTCTCTTACTTTCTATGTGTTCTTTTTGTGAACAGTATATAGCTAAACATTTTTTTGTCCAGTCTGATAATCTAATTGTGTTCTTGTTGAGTTTTAGGAGTTCTCTATGTACTCTGGATATTAACCCCTTTTCAGATACATGATTTGTAAATATTTTCTCCCATTCCATCCGTGGGTTGCCTTTTCACTCTGTTGATTATGTCCTTTGATGCACAGAAGTCTTTAATTTTCATGAACTCCAATTTGTCTGCTTTTTTCTTGCCTGTGCTTTTGGTATCATAACCAAGAAATCATTGCCTATTATAATGTCATGAAGATTTTTCCCTATGTTTCCCTCTAAGATTATTTTAGTGTTAAGTTTTAGGTTTAAGTTTTTGATCCATTTGGGGTTAATTTTTGTATATGGTGTAACAACTTCTTTGTTTTGCATGTAGATATTTAATTTTTCCAGCGCCATTTATTGAAAAGCCTGTCCTTTCTCCAGGGAATGGTCTTGGCATGCTTGTGAAAAGTCATTTGACCATATATGTGAGAGTTTATTTCTGAGCTCTCTGTTTTCTATTCCATCAGTATATCTATCTTTATGTCACACCACACTGTTTTGAGTACTGTAGCTTTGTAATAAGTTTTGAAACCAGGAAGTGTGAGACCTCCAACTTTCTTCTTCCTTTTCAAGATTCTTTTGACTATTCAGGGTCCATTGAGATTACATATGAATTTTTGGATCAATTTTTCTATTTCTGGAAAAAGCATTGGGATTTTGATAGGTATTACATTGAATCTCTAGATAGTTTTGCGTAGTTTGGACATCTTAACTTCTAATTAACTTCTGGATATTAACCCCTTCTAATTAAATTCTAATTAACTTCTAATCCATGAACACAGAATGTCTTCGTTTATTTTATTTTTTTAATTATTTTTTATTTTCGGTACATGGGCCTCTCACTGCTGTGGCCTCTTCTGTTGCGGAGCACAGGCTCTGGATGTGCAGGCCCAGCAGCCATGGCCCACAGGCCCAGCCACTCTGCGGCACATGGGATCCTCCCAGACCGGGCCACGAACCCACATCCCCTGCATCAGCAGGTGGACTCTCAACCACTGCGCCACCAGGGAAGCCCCTCTTCATTTATTTATATCTTTAATTTCTTTCAGTAATGTTTTATAATTTTCATTGTAGAAGTCTTTCACATTCTTAATTAATTCCTAAATATTTTATTCTTTATTGATGCTATTGTAAATGGAGTTGTTTTCTTAATTTTCTTTTCAGATTGTTCATTGTTAGTGTATAGAAATGCAACTGATTTGTGTGTGTTGACTTTGTATTCTTCTACTGTGCTGAATTTGTTAGTTATAACAGGTGTTTGTTTTTCTTTTGTGGAGTGTTTAGGATTTCTACATGTAAGATCATGTTGTCTACAAACAGAAACAATTTTATTTCTTCCTTTCTAATTTGGATGTTTTTTATTTGTTTTTCTTGCCTGATTGCTCTGGCTAGAATCATTTCTGACTTTAGTTGAATTGCTCTTTTTTCTTAGTCTTATTAAAGGTTCATCAGTTTTGTCAATCTTATTGAAAAAACAACTCTTGGTTTAGTTGATTCTATTGCTTTTTAAATTCTCTATCTGGTTTATCTCTGCTTAAATCTTTATTATCTTCTTCTTTCTTCTAGATTTGGCTTAGTTTGCTCTTTTTCTAGTTTGTTAATATTGTTGATTTGAGATCTTTCTTCTTTTGTGATGTAAACCTTCACAGCTATAAATTTCCCTCTTAGCACTGCTTCTGATGCATCCCATAAATTTTGGTATGTCATATTTTTATTTTCATTTGTTGTAAGATATTTTTAAACGCTTCTGTGATTTATTCTTTGACCCATTGGTTGTTTAAGTGTGTGTTGTTTAATTTCCACACGTGTGGATTTTCCAATTTTTATTTTGCTATTGATTTCTAGTTTCATTCCCTTATGATTAAAAAAGATAGTTAATTTGATTTCAATCTTTTGAAATTTATTAAGACTTGTTTTATGGCTAACATATAGTTTATCCTGGATTCATGTTTATTTTCTTGATGAATGTTAGTATTTAAAAAAAATTTTTTTTTTCATGATGTTTTTGTTTTTGTTTTTTTTGGCCTTGTCACACAGCTTGTGGGACCTTAGTTCCCCAACCAGGGATTGAACCTGGGCCCAACGCGGTGAAAGTGCCGAGTCCTAACCACTGGACTGCCAGGAAATTCCTTAAAAAAAAAATTTTTTTTTTTCTTGCAGTGAGTTTGCCAAACTGCAGAATCTGAGAGGACAGCATTCCACAAGATTGTGCTTATTTCAAACACCAGCTGCAAGTTAGGGGATCCTCAGGGCCACCCTCATTTGTGACCCGCTGGCTACATGTTTGGGAGTGCCTACAGTCACCCTCAGGTTTAATAATTTACTAGAATGACTCACAGTACTCAGAGCAAGAGCTATATATTATCATTACAGCTTTACTGTAACAAAGACTACAAATCAGAACTAGCCAAAAGGAGAAACACCAAGGGTGAGGGCTGGGAGAGTTGCAAATGTGAAGTTTCTGTTGTCCTGAGGGCCCACCAGGCATCTCAACATTCAAAAGAATATTACCAACCAGGGAAGCTCTCGCAAGCTTCAGTGTCAGAGTTTTTTGGTTTTGTTTCATTATGTAGGCATGATTGAGTGAATCATTACCCAACATGACTCAATCATCTCCAGCCTTCCTTCCTTTCCCAAAAGTCAGACTGATATCATGGTGGCGCAGAGCTCCAACCCTTTAATCATATGGTTCGTCTTTACAGCATGGTTAGCCTCCAGCCTGAGTCATCTATCTCATTAGCAAAAACTATCTAGGGGCTCATCATGAGTCACCTTACTAGTATTAATCATCAGGTGTAGTCCAAAGGGCTCACCATGAATAACAAAGACACTCCTTCCAGGAGTTTAGATGGCTTAGAGGTTACCTCCTGAGAAATAGGGACAAAGGTCTGCCAAATTCTTTATTGCACAGTTCTTTTAAGAAATCACAGTAGGCTCTGACTGTAATTGAACGGACATAATAGGTAAATTTAGTCAGACTTTGTGGCTTTACATTGTTGGTTCCTCATATACAAAAGCAAAGTGTGTATCTTCTCCCTTTATTCAAATTTTTTGGGGTGGTCCATCATTAGAATTGTAAAGCTTTTGTTCTTTTCTTACAAAGTTTATTTCTAGGGTTTTTTCCCTCTTCATTGTTGTTGTTGTTGTCAATGTTAAAGATATCTTCTGAGACTAATTATTTTCTTTATGCTTTCTTCTATTGCTTTTTAAAATTGATTCTAAAATTGCAAAATAATATTCTTATTTGAAAAAAGAAGTATAAATAGTACAGTAATTTCCCCCATAGCTTTTATATTCTATTCTATATTCTATTCTTTTATTTATCTAATTATTCATATGTGGCGTTTTGCAAGTCCCAATGTATACTTTGTATATAAAGAAAGATAATTCTTATTAATGGTTACTATTACTAGCTGTCTTTTTTTGCAGGGGTGGGGGCACACCACGCGGCTTGGGGGATCTTAGTTCCCTGACCAGGGATTGAACCTGTGCCCTCAGCAGTTAAAGCGTAGAGCCTTTAACCACTGGACTGCCAGGGAATCCCCTTTGTGACATTTCTTAATAATATATTCCAAACTGTGTATGTTACTGTGAAAGTGTATTTTATACTTCTTCAGTATAAATCATCGAACAAGTTGATTTTTATTATAACCTTTAATGTCATGTGGTATTAATGTTCTCAGCCCTGATTTTTTCTTGCTTACATTTGTCCTTCTTAATCTCTTTGGGTTTCTTCTCTTTTCCTTAATATCTTAATGTTGGAGTGCTCCAGGGTTCACTCCTTGCTCCTTTCTCTGCTATCTACACTCATTCTCTTAGTAATTTAGTCTCTTTAAATACCACCTATATGCTGGCAACTCCCAATTTAAAAACCTCTAGTCCAGACTTCTTTTTTTATTTCTGAATTATAGTTGATTTACAATATTATATTAGTTTCAGGTGTACAGCATAGTGATTAAAAAATTTTATAGAGGAGCTTCCCTGATGGCGCAGTGGTTATGAATCCGCCTGCCAATGCAGGGAACATGGGTTTGAGCTCTGGTCCGGGAAGATGCCACATGCTACAGAGCAACTAAACCTGTGCACCACTACTACTGAGCCTGCACTCTAGAGCCCCCGAGCCACAACTCCTGAGCCCGCGTGCCACAACTACTGAAGCCCACGTGCCTAGAGCCCGTGTTCCGCAACAAGAGAAGCCACTGCAGTGAGAAGCCCACATGCTGCAATGAAGAGTAGCCCCCACTCACCACAACTAGAGAAAGCCCGCATGAAACAACAAAAACCCAACAGAGCCAAAAATAAATAAATACATAAACTTTAAAAAAAATTTTATAGATTATATTCCATTTATATAATTATAAAATATTGGCTCTATTCCCTGTGCTGTACAATATATCCTTGTAGCTTATTTATTTTATACATAGTAGTTTGTACCTCTAAATCCTCTACCCCTATCTTTCCTCTCCCTGCTTCCCTCTCCTCACTGGTAACTACTAGTTTGTTCTCTGTATCTGTGAGTCTGTTTTGTTATATTCATTTGTTTGTTTTATTTTTTAGATTCCTCGTATAAGTGATAACGTACAGTATTTGTCTTTCTCTGTCTGACTTATCACTAAGCCTAATACCCTCCAGGTCCATCCATGTTGTTGCAAATGGCAAAATTTCATTTTTTATGACTGAGTAGTATTCTGTTGTATCAGTATACATATACCACATCTTTATTCATCTGTTGATGGATACTTGGGTTGCTTCCATATCTTGGCTATTGTAAATAATGCTGCTCTGAACATTGGGGTGCATATATCTTTTTTATTAGTGTTTTCATTTTCTTCAGATACATAACCAGGAGTGGTATTGCTGGATCGTATGGTAGCTCTGTTTTTAGTTTTCTGAGGAACCTCTGTACTGTTTTCCACAGTGGCTACACCAATTTATATTCCCACCAACAGTGTAGGAGGGTTCACTTTTTTCCACATCTTCACCAACATTTGTTATTTGTGGTCTTTTTGATGATAGCCATTCTGACAGGTGTGAGGTGATATCTCACTGTGGTTTTTATTTGCATTTCTCTAATGGTTAGTGATGTTGAACATCTTTTCATGTGCCTGTTGGCCATCTGTATGTCTTCTTTGGAAAAGAAGTTCTTCTGCACATTTTTTAATCGAGTTGTTTGTTTTTTTGATATTGAGTTGTATGAGCTATTTATATATTTTGGATAACAACCCCTTACCTCTACCTTAAACTTAGTATCATGTGTCCATCTGCCTTCTCAACATTTCCATTTCAAAGTCTGTAAGACATATTAAGTTTATGATGTTTAAATCTCAACTGTGGATCTTCTATACCTCATTACCTAAGCTTGCTGTACCCATAGCCTTTCCCATCAATGTTGATGGCTATTCCATCCTTCCATTGTTCAGACCATAAACTTTGAAGACATGCTTGTCTCATCTCTTTCTATTACATTCTATATCCAATCTGTTGGTATGTGCTCCTGGCTTTTCCTATAAAATATACCTAGAATCTGACCACCTCTGTATACCTCCACTGATATCTCTCTGGTCTGAATCATTATCATTTCTCACACTGATTGCTACAATAGTAGGTCCCCTTCCTTCTCCCCTTGCTTTCCACCTTCCAGTATTTTCATTAAATCATAACTAGATATCACTTCTGTACTCATACCACTTCAGTGGCTCTCTATCTCACTCAGAGTAAAACCAAATTTCTTAGGTGGCCTATAAAGCTTTAATAATCTGATTATCCTTTACCCCCTGACTTCATCTCCTACTACTCAGTCCTCTCCAGCCACAGTGGCCTTCTTGCTATTCCTCAAACAATCCAAACATGCTTCTACTTTTAGGCTGTTTCTTCTGCCCAGGATGTTCTTTCTTTAAATATCTAAGTAACTAACTTTTTCACTTCCTTCAAATCTTTGCTTTAATTTTTTGTTTGTTTGTTTGTTTTTGGCTGAGTTGGGTCTTCGTTGCTGCATATGGGCTTTCTCTAGTTGTGGCAAGTTGGGGCTACTCTTTGTTGCAGTGCATGGGCTACTCATTGCAGTGGCTTCTCTTGTTGTGGAGCACGGGCTCTAGGCGTGCAGGCTTCAGTATTTGTGGCATGTGGGCTCAGTAGTTGTGACGCATGGGCTTAGTTGCTCTGCGGCATGTGGGATTTTCCTGGACCAGGGATCGAACCCATGTACCCTGCATTGGCAGGTAGATTCTTAACCACTGTGCCACCAGGGAAGTCCTGCTTTAAGGTTAACTTATTAATGATTCCTACTTTGACTTCACCAACACTCCTGATCTCTCTTACCCTGCTTTTCTTTTTCTATAGCACTTAGTACCTTCTAACATACAATAAAATTTACTTATTTAGCATTTATTTTCTGTCTCCCCCAAGAACATGAGATCCATGAAGGTAAGGATCTTCATTTACTCCAATATGAAAGCATATAGAACCTTGTACCTGGTACAAGGTTCAATGAATGTTCTTGAAAGAAGTAACTGTAAAAATGGAGATTATTTCAGTTCCTGTATTATTCATACATGCATAAAATTATAACTGAGTCCAGTCACCTACATAAGTCTTTCTTGACCTGAGATTTACCTTATTGATTTTCTTATAACTCTAATCATTCCTCCTCAAGTTTCTCTATGATGTATTTTCAGTTTCTGTTCTTACACACTTCAGAACTACTTTCATAAATGTACTTTCTGGTACCTAATAGAGTAGACATTTTTTTTCTTATTATTTTTCAGACTGGGAATCTTTGTGTGAGACTGAAGAGTTAACCCCAAAGCAGGACATTTATCAAGTGCGATCATCTCAGAAAGTAATAGAAACACTTACAAGCTGTGGCCTTGAGTACTCCAGATTGAAAGAAGAATGGAAATGTGAGGGCCACTTTGAGAGGCAACCAGTGAATCAGAAGGCTTGTTTCAAGGAAAAGACAATCGCTCACGAAGAAGCCCCTGTTGATGAAAGAGGACAAGAATATAACAAAACTTGGGGAAGTTTCCATCCCAGCACACTACTTCATACACAACAGATAATCCCCAAAGAGGAGAAAGTACATAAACATAACACACATAAAAGCTTTAAAAAAAAATTAATGGCTATTAAGCCCAAGAGTATCTATACAGAGAAGAAACTTTTGAAATGTAATGACTGTGGAAAAGTCTTCAGTCAGAGCTCATCCCTTACTCTTCATCAAAGAATTCATACTGGAGAGAAGCCCTATCAATGTATAGAATGTGGGAAGGCCTTCAGCCAGAGATCAAATCTTGTTCAACATCAGAGGATTCATACTGGAGAGAAACCCTATGAATGTAAGGAATGTAGGAAAGCCTTCAGTCAGAATGCACACCTAGTTCAACATCTGAGAGTTCATACTGGAGAAAAACCTTATGAATGCAAAGTGTGTAGGAAAGCCTTCAGCCAGTTTGCTTACCTTGCTCAACATCAGAGAGTTCATACTGGAGAGAAACCCTATGAATGTATTGAATGTGGGAAAGCATTTAGCAATAGATCATCTATTGCCCAACACCAGAGAGTTCATACTGGTGAGAAACCTTATGAATGTAATGTCTGTGGGAAAGCATTTAGCCTTCGTGCATACCTTACTGTACATCAGAGAATACATACTGGAGAGAGACCCTATGAATGTAAGGAATGTGGGAAGGCTTTCAGCCAGAATTCACACCTTGCTCAACATCAGAGAATTCATACTGGAGAAAAACCTTATAAGTGTCAGCAATGTAGGAAAGCATTCAGCCAGATTGCCTACCTTGCTCAACATCAGAGAGTTCATACTGGAGAGAAACCCTATGAATGTATTAAATGTGGGAAGGCTTTTAGCAATGATTCATCCCTTACTCAACATCAGAGAGTTCATACTGGAGAGAAGCCTTACGAATGTAATGTTTGTGGAAAGGCTTTTAGTTACTGTGGGTCCCTTGCCCAACATCAGAGAATCCATACTGGAGAGAGACCCTATGAATGTAAGGAATGCAAGAAAACCTTCAGACAGCATGCACACCTTGCTCATCATCAGAGAATCCATTTTGGGGAGTCACTGTCACCACCCAATCCAGTCAATCACCAAGTCCTGTAGACTATCTCAAAAATACTTCTGGAATTTATACTCTTTTCTCCATCTCTAATGTTGTCATCCTTGTCTAAGATTCATCTCACCTGGATCACTCTATAGCTTTCTAACAGGTTTTCCTGTATCAACATTTGGTCCCCTTAAATTCATTTCCCACCATGCACCCAAACTGATCTTTTTCAAGTGTAAGAATACACACATCACTGCTTCCAGTTAAAAGTTTTTTTGGCTTGCTGTTGTTCTTAAGCTAGCATCCACAGTCTTTAAAACTGTCTATGAGGAGCTTCATTATCTGGTTCTTAGATACCTTTCAGCCTTATTTTATTCCAGTCTCTCTGGGCACTAGGCACCTCCCAGGTCTAAGAGCTTAGATTCTGGAAAATCATAGCTCTACCACTACTGTAGCATTGTGTGATTTTGAGTAACTTGCTTGACTTATCTAAACCTCAGGGTTTTCTTTAATTCTTAAAATAGGGGTAATAAAGGATACTGTATTGTAGAAATGTGAGTATTAAATGAAATAGTGTCTATTGTAGATTGGTGCATATTAAGTAAGAAAGTTGCATGCAGAGTACTTAACATAGTGCATCAAATATAGCAGATATTCAATTTAATAATAATAGCTAACATGCATTGAGTGCCTACTTTGCACCAGGCACTGTTCTACATACTCAACACATATTAACTCATTTAATCCTTACAGCTAAAACAAGATTCCTTAGTGGATAAAGCAGAACATCATGGGAAGCAGCAGGTCAGAACTGGGGAAACCTAAAAACTTTAGAATGTATGTGGGAGTGTTTGTACTCTAGGTGAGTAATTGATATAGACAAGAGTAGTAGAACTATAACACAACCAGTTCTAGGAGGTTTCTAAAGAAACAATTGGATAAACTAATTAAAGAAAATGAAGATTCACTGAGAAAAATGCAGAACTTATATTTAGATCAAGAAAAGAACAGAGAGTATTGCAATTAACTCCAAAAACCCAATAAACAGAAATTTATACTGTAGCATAAAAAGACATCAGTCCCAGGTCATTGTATGGGTGAATCTAGGTGATTTCAAAAGCATTTAAACTGTTTCCTACCATAGAAAAAGTATATAAATTTTTATCAAGTGATTATAAAATTGAAACCAAAAGGGGACTGAGGGAAGAAAACTACAGTCAAATGTAGTTTGACTACATTTATATATATACACACATGCATATATATACTTTCATTCAGTGAATTTTGAGTAACTACTGTTTGCCACACACTGATTTAGACATGAGGAGATAACATGATCAATACAAAGACCATGTCCTCATGGAGTTAAAACAATAGATTTTCTAGGCCCAGAAAACGGAAGAACAATAAAATAAATTGAAGGGTATTATATAGCCTAGGCTGAAGAGACTCAAGATAACAAAGTTATCAGTTACTCCTAATTTACAACTTCACTGCAGTTCCAAGCAAAATTCCTCAATGGGCCTTTTTGCCCTTTAATTTCACAGCTTTGTTTTGAAATTCATCTATGAAGTGTGAATTCTAAAGAACAAGAAAATTATCGAATCTAATCTATTTGTAGAAATTTTGCATATGATAAAGTTGGTTTATACCAGTAGAGAAAGGATGGATTTGGGAGTAGTAAAATAATTGACAATGTATATCATGGCAGTAAGGGAAAAAAATAAAATGAACTATTTCAAAATCATCACATTAAAAGCATCACAGTACCTATTACTGGGAAGATGTGGAGCAATAGGAATATTCATACAGTGCAGTTGAAAATAGTTTTTTAAAAATAATGTATCAATATCTAGTAAAGTTGAAGATGTGGATACTCTTTGACCCAGCAATTCCACACTTAAACCTCTACAGAGCCTCTCCTTATGTGTTCAGGGAGATGTACATGAAGACCCACTTCAGTGTTGTTTGTGAAAATGAAAAGTTTAGGGTAAGCAAAACAATTATTAGGGTTTAAATAAGTTAGAATTGAAATTAATGAACTAGAGATACTTTTATCAATATGGATACATCTCAGAAACTATTGAAATCGAACTAGAGGGTATTTTGTGTGATATGGTTCCACTTATTTATATAAAGTTTGAAAACATGCAAATCAACACTATGTATATTTTTCATGGCTAAATACCATATGGAAATAGTGTAATAACATTTATGGAAATAATCATCAAATTGTGATGACCTCTGGGGAGGGAGAAAAATGAGATTGAGGAAAGGATGCAAAGGGAGGTATCTTTTAATCATTAATTTCTTTAAAAAACAACTGGCCAGTTCTAAATTGATGGTTGTGGGTTTTTATTCTCTGTATCTTTCTATATGTTTAAACTTTCATAATTAAAAAAAATTTAAGTAATGTTTGCTTTTGTCAGTTATTCCTTCACTATACGTCAGGCATGCCATATTCACCATTCATCCAATCCATAGTCACCATTTTCTTCAGAAAGAAGCTCGTATACAATTGCCTTCCAGATGCAATCACTGTTAACAATTTGGTGACTGTCCTTCCAGGCATCAGAGTTTTGAAAATGACTATATTTTTACGCTGAGAGTTTTATATCCTACTTACTGCATTTTTCCCCCCATCATTCCTTTTTGCCCCCAGCTTTATTGAGGTAGGATTGACAAATTAAAATTATATATATTTAAGGTGTACAACATGTTTTCGTATATTTATACACTGAAATGATAACCACAATCAAGCTAATTAACACATCCATCACCTCACATAGTTACCATTTGTGTGTACTACATCTTACCATCAATATGATTAACAGTCACTCGCTATTTCCCCCCAACCACTCCAGGCCCTGGCAACTGCTAATCTACTTTTTGCTTCTATGAATTTGACTATCCTGGACATAAATGGAATTATACAATATGTTGTGTTTTATGACTGACTTCTTTCCATTAGCATAATGTTTTCAAAATCCATGTTGTAGCATGTATCAGTACTTCGTTCTCCTTTTAAAAAAATAGACTTTATGTTTTAGAGAAGTTTTAGGTTCACATCAAAATTGAGTGAAAGGTACAGAGATTTTTTTCATATGACCCCCCACCCCCACACACGCTTAGCTTCCCCCATTATCAACATTCCCCACTAGAGTGGTACATTTGTTATAGGTGATGAACCTACATTGGCATATTATCACCCAAAGTCCAGAGTTTACACTAGAGTTTACTCTTGGTATTGTTTATTGTATGTGTTTGGATAACGTTATGATGACACAAATCCACCATTATAATATACAGAGTAGTTTCACTGCCCCGAAATTCCCTGTGTTCCATTTATTTATCCCTGCCCACTAACCTCTGGCAACAAGTGTTTTGTTGTGTCCTTCATTTTGCCTTTTCCAGAATGTTATATAGTTGATATCATACTGTATGTAGCCTTTTCAGACTGACTGCTTTCACTTAGTAATATGAATTTAAATTTCTTTCATGTCTTTGCATAACTTGATAACTAATTTCTTCTTAGCACTGAATAATATTCCACTGGCAGGATGTACCACAGTTTATTCATTCACCCGCCAAAAGGCATCTTTGTTGCTTCCAAGTTTTGGCAATTATGAATAAAGCTGCTCTAAACATCTATGTGCAGGTTTTTGTGTGTACATAAGTTTTCAGATTCTTTGGGTAAATACCAAGGGACCCAATTACTGAATCATATGGTAAGAACTTCATTCCCTTTTATTGCCCCAAATATTCCACTTCATGGTTTTGCCACATTTTATTTATCCATTCATCAGTGGGGAGACATTTGGATTGTTTCCACATTTTGACTATTATGAATATTGCTGCTCTGAACATTGTGTACAAGTCTTGTGTGGACAAAAAAATAAAAATATGTTTTTATTTCTTTTGGATATATAACTAGGAGTGGAATTCCTAGATCATACGGTAATTCTTTTTTTAAAATTAATTAATTCATTCATTCATTTTCGGCCATGCCGAGTGGCATGCAGGATCTTAGTTCCTCGACCAGGGATCAAACCAGTGCCTCCTGCAGTGGAAGCGTGGAGTCTTAACCACTGGACCGCCAGGGAAGTCCCATAGATCATATGGTAATTCTACGTCTGAATTTTTGAGGAACTACCAAAATGTTTTCTAGTTACCACATCATTCTTAGTGTCAATGTATGAGGGTTCCAATTTCCCCACATCTAAACCAGCGCTTATTATTGTTCATCATTTAGATTATAACCATCCTGGTGGGTGTGAAGTGGTACTTATTACCTATGGTTTTGATTTGCCTTTCCTTAATGATGTTGAGCATCTTTTCATGTTTATTTTCGATTTGTATATCTTTGGAGAAATGTCTATTCAAATCCTTTTCAAATTTTTAAATTGGTGTCTTAGTTCAGGATGCTATAACAATACCATAAATTGGGTGACTTAAACAACAAACATTTATTTCTCATAGCTCTGGAATCTAGAAGTCAAAGATTAAGGCACTGGCAGATTTGATGTCTGGGATGGACAGTCTTCCTGGTTTGCAGATGGCCACCCTCTCATTATGTCTTCACATAGCCAAGAGAAAACTCATCTCTTCGTTTCTTTTTTTTTGACAGCACTAATGCCATTCATGAGAACTACACCCTCATGACCTAATTACCTCCCAAATGCTGCACCTTCCAGTTGTGGGTTAGGATTTCAACATATGCATCTGGTGGGGTGGGGGACACACTCAGTCCATAACAGTGGGGTTCTTTTTATTGTTGAACTGTAAGAGTGCTTCATATATTCTAAATACAAACTCTGCTATGGTCTGAATGTTGGTGTGTCCCCCACCCAACAAAAATTCACATGTCAAACCCTAATGACAAATGTAATGGTATTTGGAGGCGGGGCCTTTGGAAGATGATTATGTCATGAGGGCAGAGTCCTCACAGATGGGATTAGTGCCCTTATAAAAGAGCCCAGAGAGCTCACTTGCCCCTTCTGCTATGTGAGGACACAGTGAAAAGACATCCATCTAAGAACCAGAAAGTGGACCCTCACCAGGCATGGAATCTGCCAGCACCTTGATCTTGTACTTTCCAGCCTCAAGAACTGTGAGAAATACATTTCTGTTGTGTAAAAGCCACTCAGCTATGGAATTCCTTATAGCAAAAGGACTCAGACAAGTTACTTATCAGATATGTTATTTATAAACATATTCTCCCATTTCGTAGGTGTCTTTTTACTTTCTTGATGGTGCCCTTTGAAGCAAAACAGTTTTTAATTTTGAAGAATTCCAATTTGTCTATTTTTTCTACTATTGCTATACTTTTGGTATCATATCAAAGAAACCATTAATCTAAGGTCACAAAGATTTACACCTATGTTTTGTTCTAAGAGATTTATAGTTTTAACTCAGACATATTTCTGCATCAATTGATATGATTATTCAGATTTTCCTCTTCATTCTATTAATGTAGGACATTACATTGGTTTTCATATATTGAAACACCCTCACAGGAATGGGATAAATTCCACTTGGCCACAGTGTATAACTAGCATATTATCGCTAGTATTGTGTTGAGGATATTTGCATCTATATTCATAAGGGATACTTGCTTTTAGGAGTTTTTTTTTTGGTTTTGGTTTTGGTTTTGGCTTTGATATCAAGCTATTGTTGACCACCTATAGGATGAGTTTGGAAGTTTTCCCTTAAATTCAATTTTCAATTTTTGGGAAGACTTTAAGAAGTGTTGGTGTTCATTATTCTAGAATTCGCTAGTGAAGCCACCCTGAGCTTATCTTTGTTGGGAGGTTTGTGATTATTGATTTAATTGCCTTTTTTGTTATAAGTCTGTTAAGATCTTCTATTTCTTCTTGAGCTGGTTTTTGTATTTGTGTATTTCTAGGAGTTTGCCCATTTCATCAAGGTTATCCCTTTGCTTGGCCAACAACTGTCTGTATTATTCTCTTATAATTTTTTTTTTTTTTTTTTACGGTATGCAGGCCTCTCACTGTTGTGGCCTCTCCCATTGCAGAGCACAGGCTCCGGATGCACAGGCTCAGCGGCCATGACTCATGGGCCTAGCCGCTCCGTGGCATGTGGGATCTTCCCAGACTGGGACACGAACCCGTGTCCCCTGCATCAGCAAGCAGATTCTCAACCACTGTGCCACCAGGGAAGCCCTACCTATAATCCATTTCATTTATGTAAAATCGATAGTAACATCCCTATTTTCACTTCAGAAAGTGATTTAGTGATCTAATTCTTCTGTCTCTCTATACTCATAGACAAAGGTTTATCAATTTTGCTCTTATTTGCAAAGAACCAACTTCTGGGTTTGTTGATTATTTTTACATAGAATTCTCTATTTAGTTTATCTCTGCTCTAATATTTAGTATTTCTATTCTTCTGATAGCTTTGGGTTTAGCTTGTTCTTTTTCTATTTCCACATGGTGTAAAGTTAGTTTCTTATTATTTAATTTAATTAATTAATTAATTTATTTTTGGCTGCAGTTGGGGGCTGCGCGCAGGCTCTCTGTGGCAAGCGGGGGCTACTCTGTGGCAGTGCACGGGCTTCTCATTGTGTTGGCCTCTCATTGCAGTGGATTCTCTTGTTGTGGAGCACAGGCTCTCAGTATGCGGGCTTCAGTAGTTGTGACACATGGACTCAGTAGTTGTGGCACGCGGGCTCCAGAGTGCAGGCTCAGTAGTTGTGGCGCATGGGCTTAGTTGCTCCGCAGCATGTGGGATCTTCCCAGACCAGGGCTCGAACCCATGTCCCCTGCATTGGCAGGTGGATTCCTAACTACTGTGTCACCAGAGAAGTCCCTAAAGTTAGGTTATTGATTTGAGTTTTTCTTCTTTTTTTAATGTAAGTATTTATAGCTGTAACTTCCCCTCTGATTTGGATGCCTCCTGTAAGTCTTTGTATCTTGTGTTTTTATTTCAATTCGTCTCAAAATATTTTCTAATTTCCCTTGTGATGTCTTCTCTGATACGTTGGTTAAGAGTGTGTTTAATTTCCACATTTTTTGTGGATTTCCCACTTGCCTACTGCTACCGTTATTTCTAGTTTCATTCCATTGTGATTGGTAAATATACCTGGTATATTTTCAGTCTTTTAAATTTTACTAAGACTTGTTTTGTGGCTTACTATATATCTATCCTGGAGAATGTTCCATGTGCACTTGAGAAAAAATGAGTTTTCTGCTGTTATTGGGTATGTACGGTATATGTCTGTTGGTTTAAAGTGTTGTTCATGTTCTCTATTTCCTAACTGATCTTCTGTCTCATTGCTTTGTTCATTACTGAAAGTGGAGTATTGAAGTCTCCAACTACTATTGTGTAAAAATTTCTACCTTCAATCATGTCATTTTTTGCTTCATATAATTTTCAGCTCTGTTCGTAGGAGTATATTATGAACAGAATGTTTGTGTGACCCCTAAATTCATATGTTGAAGTTCTAACCTCTAATGTGATAGTGTTTGGAGATGGGGTCTTTGGGAGGTAATTAGGGTCAGATGAGGTCGTGATGCTGGATACCTCATGATGGAATTAGTGCTTTTATAAGAAGAGACATCAGAGAGGTTGGTCACTCTATTTCTCTGTGCTTGGACAAAGAAGTGACCATACTGACACCCTGATCTCCAAATTTCTGCCCCCAGAACTATAAGAAAATTAATTTCTGTTTCTTAAGTCACCCAATTTATGGAATTTTGTTAAGGCACCCTAGGCTGACTAAGACAGTGCATATATGTTTATAATTGTTATATTTACTTGATAGATTGAATCTTTAATCAATATCTCTGCCTGACCTCAGAGATAATAGGACAGAAACTTTAGCGACCATACACAACATGGAATACACACTTTCCAAAAAGAGTTTTGAGAAGTCACTAAACAAATTGATGGCTGCAGTCCTCAACAAAAAAATCAGCAATCCCTGAGGAGGAGAAGAATCTGATTTCCACAGTTACAACGTTATTTTATTCAAAATGTCCACATCTCAGGGCTTCCCTGGTGGCACAGTGGTTGAGAGTCCACCTGTTGATGCAGGGGACGTGGGTTCGTGCCCCGGTCCAGGAAGATCCCACATGCCACAAAGCGGCTGGGCCCGTGAGCCATGGCCACTAAGCCTGCGTGTCCAGAGCCTGTGCTCCGCAACGGGAGAGGCCACAACAGTGAGAGGCCCGTGTACCGCAAAAAAAGAAAAAAAAGTCAAAATGTCCACATCTCAACAAAAAATTACAAGGCATATAAAGACAAAGGAAAAGTATGTCCCATTCATATGTTAAAAAAGAATTTGACAGGAACTATCACTGAGGAAACCCAGACATTGGATTTACTAGTCAAATACATTAAGCCAACTATCTCAAATATACTCAGTGAGCTAAAGAAAACCATGGACAAAAAAAACTAAAGGAAAAATTTAAAATATATGAACAAATATGAATGTCAGTCAAAAGATAGAAATTATAAAAAGGAACTAAAAAGAAATTCTGGAACCGAAAATTACAATAACTGAAATGAAAAATTCACAAGAGGAGTTCAATGGCAGACCTGAGGGAGGCAGGAAACTTAGTGAACTTGAAGATAAGGCAATTAAAATGATCTAGTGTGAAGAGAACAAAGAAAAAAGAGTGAAGAAAAATGAAGAAAACCTGTGAGACCTGTGTGACAACATCAAGCATACCAATATATGTATAATAGGAGCCCAGAAGGAGGAGAGAGAAAAGAACAGGAAAAATATTTGAAGAAATGACTGCCAAAATCTCCTCAAACATGATGAAGAAATGAAATATATACATCCAAGACTCTCAATAAGCTGCAAGTAGGATAAGCTCAAAGGGGTCCACACTGAGACATGTAATATTTAAATTATTGACAAGCAAAGAAAAGACAGAACATTGAAAGCAGCAAGAGGTAATCAATTTGTCACATACCAGGGAGCTTCAATAAGATTAACAGCTCATTTCTTATCAGAAACCATGAAAGACAGTGAGATGGTATAGTTAACATCCTGAAAGAGAAAAACAAAAACAAAATGTTGACAGTTGTTCTATAGCTAGCAAAATTATCTTTCAAGAATGAAGAAGACGGGACTTCCCTGGTATTCCAGTGGCTAAGACTCTGTGCTCCCAATGCAGGGGGCCTGGGTTCGATCTCTGGTCAAGGAACTACATACCGCATGCTGCAACTAAGAGCTACATGCTGCAATGATGATCCTGTGTGCCACAGCTAAGACCCAGAGCATTGAAATAAATAAATAAATAAATATTTTTAAAAAGAATGAAGAAATTAAGATATTCTCAGATAAAAACTGAACGAGTTTACTAGTAGACCTTCTGTTGTGACTTCGTTAAATTAACATTTGGGGCTACTTAAGAGCCCCAGGGTGTTGGATGGTGAACTGCAGTTGACAAAAAGGTCACAAAGGAATTGAAATAGAGAAGTTTATTACTCACAGGTCCTGGAGGAGGTACACAGCACACCTCAAGGGGGCATGCAGGGAAGTCAAGGGTGCAGGCAGAGAGCAGAGCAGGCTGTAGGGCACATGCCTTTATTAGGGTCTGTGGGTAGAGTGTTTTGGGGTTCCCATGCTAAGGCCAGATTGGTTGATTCAAACCAAAAAGAATGGGGTTTCAGTAAGCTTTGTGGAGGTCTTACCAAAGGAGAAAACAAGGGTAAGGCCCTAGGAGGCAGGGGAGTCTGATTATTACAAAGACCATTGGGGAGGGGGTCCTATCAGGAACTTACATTTACTTGTGACTCTCTGGGTAGTTACTTATGGCATGTGCTTGGTGGGGGAGCTACTGTTAATTCAAGGCCCTTGCAGGTCACTTGACTACACAAAAGGATGCCAAGGCAGCAATGTTATGAAATAGTTTAGCTAAACTCTCGAGACCTTCCTTATAAGAAATGCTTTAGTCTAAAATGAAAAGACAGTAGATAGTAACTTGAAGCCATAAATACAAAGGAAAATATAAAAACCAGTATTATTGTACTTGGTTGGAACTCCTCTTTTTTCTCTATGACTTAAAAGCAAAGCATAAAAAAGAATAAATTTATGTTAATGGATACACAGTGTACAAAGGTATAACCTGTGACAATAATATAAAGAGGGGGAAAAGAGCTGTATAGGAGCAGACTATATACTAGTGAGGCTAAGTTGGTATTATTCAAACTATGTTATAAAATTTAAGATGTTCATTGTAATCCCCAAGGCCAACACTAAGAAAGTAAAAATATACAGAAAAGGAAAAAAGAGAATCAGTCATATACTACTAAAAATTTAACTAAATACAAAGCAGATGCACACTGCATGTTGCAGAGGGGGGAAGGCGGCCCAAATGGACAGAGAGAGAGAGAATTTTTTGTTTAAAATTTCTTCTCCTGCCTTAAAATATAAATTTTATTTTCATCAAATACATTCTTTTTCTTTTTCTTTTGGCTGTGCCGTGTGGCTGGTGGGATCTTAGTTCCCCGACCAGGGATCAAACCCAGACTCACATCAGTGAAAGCACTGAGTCCTAACCACTGAACTGCCAGGGAGTTCCCATCAAATACATTCTTAAATATGTTTTTATTATAAATTCTTATTTACCAATGGAAATTGCCTTTTTATATCTTTAATTCTAGAGATACATATATTTTAAAATTTCAAAGAATTAGCAAAGTTTTAAGAAACATCTCTCCACACACCATTAACATGTATCATTTTTTTTTAAATGGGAGATCCTTTTAAAAATATATTTATTTATTTATTTTGGCTGCGCTGGGTCTTAGTTGCAGCACGCAGGGTTGCAGATTTCTTAGTTGTGGCTGGCATGTAGGATCTAGTTCCCTGACCAGGGATCAAACCCAGGCCCCCTGAACTGGGAGCACAGAGTCTTACCCACTGGACCACCAAGGAAGTCCCAACTTGTATCTTTTTAAAAAACGTATTTACTTGGATTGAGTAAAACAATATTGGCTACATTCTTTTTTTTTGGTACCAGATATTATGACCAGCAGTATGGAAAGAGAGATAAAAGATATGAATTAGTTCTAAAGCATATCATAGTTTAATTGGTGAGGCCAGAAGAATAATGGGAGATCCTTTTAAAAATATATTTATTTATTATTTTGGCTGCGCTGGGTCATAGTTGCAGCACGCAGGGTTGCAGATTTCTTAGTTGTGGCTGGCATGTGGGATCTAGTTCCCTGACCAGGGATCAAACCCAGGCCCCCTGAACTGGGAGCACAGAGTCTTACCCACTGGACCACCAAGGAAGTCCCAACTTGTATCTTTTTAAAAAACGTATTTACTTGGATTGAGTAAAACAATATTGGCTACATTCTTTTTTTTGGTACCAGATATTATGACCAGCAGTATGGAAAGAGAGATAAAAGATATGAATTAGTTCTAAAGCATATCATAGTTTAATTGGTGAGGCCAGAAGAGTGTAAAATGTAAAAATATAAAATAGTGAAACTAGGGAATTCCCTGGCGGTCCAGTGGTTAGGACTCCATGCTTCCACTGCAGGTGGCCTGGGTTCGATCCCTGGTCAGGGAACTAAGATCCTGCATGCCTCGCAGTGAGGCCAAAAATAAATAGATACATAAAATAAAATAGTGAAACTAGTTAGAAATGTAAAGCAAATATTCTCAAAATTCTAGCATAATCATAGGTTTTTATTAATTTCTCCATTTGGGAGGAGAGGGTAGTGACATTACACTTCTCGAAAACTAAAAAGAAGTGCAAAGAAGAGACAGCATTTTTTAAAAACTCAAGAGGTAGTGTGGAGCAAGCATTTTGTATCCAGCCAAGTTTTCCTTCCAGTACAAGGCCATAGAAAAATAGTTTTCAATATGTGTGCATTCCCATAGTCCTTCTGGAGGAATCTATGAGAGGGCAAGCTTCATCCAATCAGGAGTTTACTGGTGGAACAGTGGTTAAGCATCCGCCTGCCAATGCAGAGGACATGGGTTGAAGCCCTGGTCAGGGAAGATACCACATGCTGTGGAGCAACTAAGCCAGTGCGCCACAACTACAGAGCCTGTGCTCTAGAGCGCACGAGCCACAACTACTGAAGCCCCTGCGCCTAGAGCCCAAGCTCTGCAACGAGAAGCCACTGCAGTGAGATGCCTGAGCACCGCAACAAAGAGTAGCTCCCACTCGCTGTAACTAGAGAAAGCCCGCGCGCAGCGGCAAAGACCCAATGCAGCCAAAAATAAATAATAAATAAATAAATTTATATTTAAAAAAAAGTTTACTGGGAAAACCAGTAAAAGGACTGAAAGTCAGCATTTAATATATTTATTATATATTATTACATATTATACATATCCAATGGTTTACCCAATTTTCCTCAAAATAACATCTTGCAAAATTATAAGGCAATATCACAACCAGGATATTGACATTGGTATAATCTGATTATCTTATTTAGATTTTCCCAGTTTTACTTGTACTCATTTGTGTGTGTATCCACATGTCTCTGTGTGTTTAGTTCTATACACTTTTATCACATGTAGGTTTGTGTATCCACCAACTTTGTCATAATATAGAACAGTTCATCACAAGAATCCATTGAATTGTCCTTTTATAACCACCTACATCCCTCCTGTTCTTTCATTCCCCCATCCTTAAGCCCTGGCACCCACTAATATTTTCTACATCATATAATTTTAGCATTTCAAGTATGTTATATAAATGGAATCATATATTATGCTACCTATTGAGATTGTTTTTTTCTTTCCAATCAGCATAATTCCCTGGAGATTCATCCAAGTTGCTGTGTGTGTCAATAGTTCATTCTTTGTTTTAAAGTTTTAATTGCTGATTATTATTCCATGGTGTGGATGTACCATGTTTTTTTTAACCAGTCACTTGCTAAAGGACATCTGAATTGTTTTCAGTTTTTGGCTATTTCAAACAAAGCTGATATGAATATTTGTGGACTTTCAATTTTACGGTTCAATACATTTTTTATTTCCCTTGAAACTTCCTCTTTGACCCATGAATTATTTAAGTGTGTGGATTAATTTCCAAGTGTTTGATGTTTTCTTATTGTTTTTATTAATTCTAGTTTGATTCCATATTGGTCAGAGAACGTATCTATATGATTTCAATTCTTTTAAATCTGTTGATGTTTGTTTTATGACCCAGCATACAATCTATCTTGGTGAATGCTCTATGAGTCCTTAAAAGAATGTATATTCTGCTGTTAGTGGGTGGAATGTTCTATAAACATTTAATTATATAGTTCTAAGACTGAAATAAAAGTAAAACGAACAATGTCACTAGGACCATATTTGTATTTACATTCTGGTATATCTGTGTAAGTTTTCTATAGGGGATATATCTATTCTATATCTATATGCTTAATATGTCTATATACTAAGTCATTGGGCATATGCATCTTTAAAACTAATAGGTATTGCCTATGTTTCCAAAGTAGTTATGATTTTCACTCTCACCAGCAGATGAAATTACCATTTCTCCAAATCCTCACCAACTCTTGATACTTGCCAACTTTATTTTTGCCAATAGACATTTGTGAGCAGGTGTCTGTGTAGTTCTGGTTCACATCCCTGATTACTTACGAGGAACAATTTTTCTTATGTTTATTGATAATTTAGGTTTTCTTTTCTGTAAAATGCGTATGGATTTCTACAATTTTCAACTCACTTATTTGTTTTTCTGACTGAAAGGAGTTTGCATTTTGAAGATATTCATCCACCCTTGTGCCAGTTATCAATTTATTGCCTCACAGCTCCAAATTTAACTTTCAGTACCTGCTGTACTATAATGGACTGGCTTCTAAGCGTTTTCTCCTTTAGAGTGAGCATGATGTTGAGCTTTTCAATAGGCTTCACTTACTGGACCTGGTGTGCAGTGTTTTGCTTTTTCTTGCTCCTCCTGTATGACTGTTTAGTAGTGCGGGTATGTGAGAACATTCAGTGCTGTTTTGCCCCAGCCATGTACCTAGAGAGCATATAGTCTCTTGGAACTCTGCAGCCCAGCCAAGGCCAACAGACTCACTTCCTGATGCAGATAATGTGAACTGTAGTCCTTGGGCCACAGCAGCTTCTGACTCTCCCTAGGTGCCCACACACAAGCTGTGGGTCACTTATGCCCCGGCAGTTTCCCATGGCCCTTTCAATGCAGACACCGTGTTCTCCAAACCTTGTACCAGTACCTCAACTATACCATTTGCAATTCAGTTGTGTCCCAAAGGTTTGTTTCCTGTTTGTTTGATGACTATAGATCAGCTCTGGCCCTGGAAACCCACCCAAATTCTCCACCATCCAGTGGGCTGAAACCACACCTTCTGTGAAACTTGAACTGAACCCCAGAGTTAGAGATGGGGCCCACCTTCAGAATTTATCTTTTCTTTGATATTCTTGCTCAGCCTTTGGGTACTCTTCAGAGTTCTTTTACATCTTGCAGTTACTCTTCTACCACAGTTTGATATTTCTTTATACTCCATCTTGATCTAGAACTAGAAGTAAAATATATCCTTTAGTAGCCACATTAAATATTTACCTTAACTGGAATTAATGATGCATTAGGATTTATTTCTACACTCTTATAGAAATTAATCTTTGAGCAAATGAGAGGGAAATTGCATATCACTTCTGAAAATGTTTCACTGAGTCACAGGACCATAACTGTTAGGGGAGAATTGGAAATTTGTTATCGAGCTGGGAGCCAGGTGCCCAGGAGGAAAATGGGAATTTTGGAATTCTGTCAGAATTATGGTACATCAACAAAAGAATAATATATAGCTATAAGAATTATATGTCACCATAAGAACAAAGAACTCTTCATATCTGAGAAGCTCTCAGGGACAAAATATATTTTCCGAGAATGCCCACTGAAATATATCCCATCTTATATGCTTTCTTAAAACATGACACTCTCCCATCAAGATATGCCTGCCTAGTATGATCCTTGACATTGATCTTAGTAATATTTTTTCTGATCTGTCTCTTCATGCAAGGGAACAAAAGCCAAAATAAAACAAATGGGACTACATCAAATTAAAAAGCTTTTGCACAGTGAAGGAAACTATCAACAAAAGGGAAGCCTACTGAATGTGATAAAATATTTGTAAATAATATATCCAATAAGGGGTAAATACCCCAAATATACAAAGAACACATACAACTCAACATCAAAAAAACAAATGACCTAATTAAAAAATAGGCAGAGGACCTGAATAGACATTTTTCCAAAGAAGACATACAGATGGCCAATAGACATATGACAAGATGCTCAACATCACTAATCATCAGGGAAATGCAAATCAAAACTGCAATGAGATACCACCCCACACCTGTCAGAATAGCTATCATCAAAAAGACAACAAATAGCAAATGTTGGCAAGAATGTGGAGAAAAGGGGACCCTTGTGCATTGTTGGTGGGACTGTAAATTGATGCAGCTACTATGGAAAACAGTATGGAAAGTCCTCCAAAAGTTAAAAATAGAACTGCCATATGATCCAGCAATTTCACTTCTGGGTATTTACCCAAAGAAAACAAAACCGCTAATTCAAAAAGGTATATGCTCCCAGTTGTTCACCTCAGCATTGCTTACAAGCTAAGATATGGAAGCAACCTAAGTGTCCATCGATAGATGAATGGATAAAGAATATGTGGTATATATATTCTATGGAATATTAGTCATAAAAAATGAAATCTTGCCATTTTTGATAACATGAATGGATCTAAAGGGTATTATGCTCAGTGAAATAAGTCGAAGACAAATACCATATGATCTTACTTATACGTAGAGTCTAAAAAACAAACAAAATGAAAACATTCATAGACACAGAGAACAAATGGGTGGTTGCCAGAGGGGAGAACGGGTGTTTGGGGCAGGGGGATAGGTGAAGGGGATAAAGAGGTACAAGTCTCCAGTTATAAAATAAATAAGCCATGGAGATGCAATACACAGCATAAAGAATATGGTCAATAATAATAATTTTGTATGGGGATGGATGTTACTACATTTATCATGGTGATCATTTCATAATATATGCAAATTCCAAATCACTATGTAGTACACCTGAAACAACGTATTTATTGTATGTCAACTATATTTCAATAATAAAAAATAAGTGCTTCAAAAATTGTAAAAAAGGTGTAGCTGCTTAAAGCAATAGAGAATGGCAGAAGTGAAATTATGTGACTTCCAAGGCTAGGTATGGAAGCATCTTTTTATTTATTTATTTGGTTGCACTGGGTCTTAGTTGCAGCAGGTGGGCTCCTTAGTTGTAGCTCACCTGCTCCTTAGCTGCGGCCGGCAGGCTCCTTAGTTGCGGCAGGTGGGCTCTTAGTTGCAGCTTGCCGGCTCCTTAGTTGTGGCATGCAAACTACTGGTTGCGGCATGCACGTTGCAACTAGCTCCCTGACCAGGGATCGAATCCAGGCCCCCTGCATTGGGAGCTCGGAGTCTTAACCACTGCGCCACCAGGAAAGTCCCCTGGAAACATCTTTATGGCATATTGTATTTTCCAAATAATGGCCACAACATATCCTATTCTACTAGCTCTTCTTATTTTGTGACACTTCTTTCATTGAGTTGTAACTGCCTCATCCAAAGGAGTATGACACAATGATGTTACGTGATTTCTGAGGCTAGATCATAAAAGTTACATGCACTTCTTCTTCTTTGGGACACACTCTTGGAACCCGTCATCATGTTAAGCAGCCACATAGAGATATCACATGTAGGTATTGTGGCTGACCATCCTGCAGTCCAGCTGACAGTCAGAATCAACTGCCAGGCACGTGAGAAAGTGAGTCTTTTGATGATTCTAGCCTTCAGCCATCAAGCTTTCAAGCCACCCCATTTGAGATGAGCTGTTGCTGCCAAGCCCTGTGCAAATTTTTGTAGATGTGTGAGCTAAATAAATGATTGTTGTATTTTAAGCCAAGTTTGGGGCAGTCATTACGCAGCAATAGAAACTTGAACGATTGCCAAAACGTGTTAAGTGAAAAAGCAAGGCACATTAAAAATATATATAGTTTATATATTTAAAAAAACAAATAGAAAAAGATTACATTCGAGTTATATATGTATATATATTTTCATAACATATGTAGTTTCATATGGACAATTTACATAAATAGGTCATTTCCTGATGGATTTGTACCATAGCCTGGAGACTGTTTGGGGGATTTGAGTCATAGGCTTTTGCAGGCTAGGTTAGGGTTTCATTAACAGAACACTTCCCTCAAAGCTTTCCCTCAGGAAGCTTTCAAACTACTTGCTATTGTTTAATTACAATGCCAAAGATCGTTGGGTAAATAGTTTTAAGCCTGATGATTTCTTTTGCTTACTGGCCCCCTTGCTCTTTCAGTTTTCTAGCCTTTTAAAGTTCCCAGGCAACAATTAATTATACTGTACGTTAAATATCTCATTTTAGTGACTATTTCCTCTCTCTTTTCTTTTAAACCCCAAACTTCTCATCTCTCATACTTTCAGCTAACCTTGCTTACCACTTCATGAAAGCACTGGAGGAATCGGAACACTTCCCAAGACTTCTTCTATGTCATTTACTCACTTCCCAGCATCTGCACCCCATATCCTGTCATTTTATTGCCAGGAATAAGCCTCCCATGGTATCACCTAAAAACCTAATCCTTCCATCCACTAATCTTATCCCCTCTACCTATATAAGGTCATTGTTCCAGTAATTCTCACTTCTTTGTCCTGAATCATCCACTCGCTGCCGCCCCCGCCCCCGGCTTACTGGATTATTGCAATCAGCATACAGAATTGCTATTAATTCTCCCATCCTGAAAACAAACAAAAATACTCCTATTCCTACTGCTACACTAATTATTAACATATTTCTTTGCTTTTTTTGGCAGCAAAACATCTCCAGTGTATCCAATTTCTCTTATCAGGCTTTCACTTCAATCACTCTAAAACAAAGACACCAAAAATAACTCTGCTCTTTTCAAGGTCAACAGTAACATCAATATTGCTACATCCAGTAGCCAATTCTCAAGGCTTGCACAATTAATTATGTAACCTGCCAACGGATACCATTGATTATCCTTCCTTTGACTCACTTTCATTTGGCTTCTGTAATGTCAGACTCTCGGTTTTCCTTCCATCTCATGGTCTCCCTTAGCGTCTTTTGCTGGTCTGTCCTTTTATCCTTGAACTCTTAATGCTGGAACACACTGTGGATCGGTCTTTGCTATTCTTCTTCTCTCATTTACATGTAGGTCCTTAAAAATCTTAGCCTGCCTCCTTATTTTAAGTAAGTATAGGCAATAACTACCAAATTAATATAATCTCTACCATAGTACAAGCTAGAACAACCAAGTGCCCACTCAACATTGTCATTTTGTGTCTAAAAGACATTTCAAACACATTCAAAACTGAACTCCCAGTCTTCTCCCACAAAACTGATGGAACTGTAGCTTTCCATATCTCAGCTGATGGGAACATATCTTTCCAGTTGCTAGGAACCAAAACCTTTGAGTTAATGTCACCCTGGACTTTTATCTTCCTCTCACAACTGACATCTAGTCGCTAAACAAATCTTGCCTGTTCCATCACATTTACCATATATCTATAATCCAACCACTTCTTACCACTGTTACCATCCTGGTCTGAGCCACCATCATCTTTCATCTGAATTAATGCCATAGCCTCCTACCCACTTAGTTTTTTTGTTTGTTTTAACTTAATAGCAACATGTCAGATCATGTCCTCTGCTCAAAACTCTCCAAGGGCTGCCCATTTCCCTCCGAATAAAATCCAAAATGCTCACAATGACTTACAAAGCCTTACAAGATATGACCCTGTTATCTGACCTCCTCTATCAATCATCTCCTTGCAGAGACGTCTACAGTAGCTTCCCTGATATTCCTCAAATACACCAGCATAGTCCCATTGTGAAGCCTTTGCTCTAGCTTTTTCCTCTATCTGGTATGCCCTTCCCTTAGATAACCGCAGACTTACTCCTTCATACCTTCAACTCTTGACTCAAATCTTTCCTTCTCCATGGTCTACTCTGATCATTTTATTTCATACAGCAACAAATATTATCATATTCCTCTCAATTCCTTTTGAATGACCTCCCCCCCATACCATTTATGTTCTAACATATTCTACAATTTATTATTATTCCATCTCCTCCTGCTAGAATTGCTCATTAATACAGTGTATCCTAAACACCTATGATAGTAGCTGGAATACAGTAAATAATAAATATAACTAATTTTAGAATGACAGGCTTGGGTGGGGAAAGCATTTTAAAGTCATCTTTGCTAGGAGGCTCAATGCCTTTGCATGGTTGGGGCAATGGTCTCATTTTTTGTTCAGACTGCTACTTTAAATCACTATAAGTGGCTTCAGTTGGGGGTAGAGAATCAGTTTGGTGTTTTGAATCCCGGAAGTTTCAAAATTGTGAATTTACCATCAACCTGGATTGAGCACCTGCAGGCCTGACATAGCATCTCTTAACAAAGCAATGTCACTTTCAATCTCTGCTAGCAGCCTCTCTGTAGCTAACTGCACACTAAATTCATCTCTTTCACAGGACATTACTGAAAGCAGCAAGAAACATCCAACACACTCATTCTGAATCACTCCTTCCATTTCCCCTAACATTACAGCCTTAATTGGTACAAGATCTTCCTTGTAAGATGGTAAGGAGTCTGCTCATTTCAGTTTCCTAGCCTGAAATGAGCAGATCCTCATTCTCCATCGCCCTAAGTTAATGCCATATTTGAGATTTCTTTTACCCACAGCACTCCACTTCCAGGTACCAACTTTTATATCCATAATAATTATTAATGTCAATAACAAAATGACAACAGCATCAACAGATAAGAAGTTTAATTTTATATAAAGAAATACAGAAGGCAGGCAGACCCAAATTTGTATGACTGTTTCATAAAATCAGCATAGGTGTAGACGTGTTCTGTATTTCTGCTCCAACATCCTTAATACCCAGATACCATTCTCAAGGTCCCCATAAAATTGCCAGAGGTGCAGATTAAATATCCACATTGTAGGCAGGGAAACAAAAAAAGTGCAGAGAGGAAATAAGGATTTCTTAAATGTCCTATTCATACAAATACCACTTACATCTTGTGGATCTGCAAGGGAAGCTAAGATAGCTTTTCAGCCAAGAATTCTATTACTGAAGAAGGGAAAATGAATATTGGGTAGGGAAATAGCAGTCTCTGACACAGATTCTTATCAGTTTTCATAGCAAAATAGTCTATAAATGTCAGTTTTTTGGTTTAATTCAAAAGCTGTGCATTCACGTTTTAAAAAATTTCCTAGTATAAAGATTTATTTTGGCTATCCAATTTTTTTCATTTCTAAGTAACATTCTTGAACTGTGGTCAGAGATGCTAGAAAATATGAGCTTTTGGACTTTGTTACAATTCACTTCACACCTCTTCAGCAATCCACTGATTAAATGTACAGGTTTTTTTTTTTTACACTATAAATTTCCTCGTACAGCATATGGGATGAGATGTGAATGAAAGCTTTCTCATATTCATTATAGCATACAGTGCCCCCCACTCAAAAAATCAGGGTTAAATGTTAATGAAAGATTCTCAACATTCATTATACTAATAAATGTCCTCCTCTCATGCAAATTCTCTAAAATGACATGAGTCATAATGGTAGCTTATATCTGTGATATGCTATGTTGAAGGCACTGTCCTAAGAACTTTATTATGTAATAACTTATATAATACTTCCAAGAATCTTATAAGGAATTAGTCTTAGGTCTATCTGATAATTGATTAAACCAAAGCAGTGGTTAATTATCATGTTAAATGTCACAAAGGAAATCAACTGAGTCAAGATAATGTTGAAAAAGACATGCTATGGCTAAAAGTCTTCCTGTATTTACATTAACAGAATTATTCTCTATTATAATTTGCTAAAGTTTAGTATGTTTTTCTACATGGATTACATTATCATTATCTTTCCCCCATACAAATTCACTGATGCTGAACTTTACGAAGCAAATGTGTTTGCATATTCACATTTTAAGAATTCTTTGATGATAATGAATTAATGACCAGAGAAGGCTCTCTATATTAGTCACAAGCATCAGATAATTCATATATAAACTTGTGAGCCATGACTGAAGTCTATTTCACATTCCTTATATTCAAAAGATTTCTCACTGATATGAACCCTTTGATGTTGAGTTAGCTGTGAACCACGAGTAAAGGCCTTCCCACATTCCTTACACTGATATGGTTTCTCACCAGTATGAACTCTCTGATGTCGAGAAAGATGTGAACTCTGAGTAAAGGCTTTTCTACACTCTTTGCATTCATAGGGTTTCTCACCAGTATGGATTCTCTGATGTAGAGTAAGTTGAGAACCGTGACTAAAGGCCTTCCCACATTCCTTGCATTCAAAGGGTTTTTCTCCAGTGTGAATTCGCTGATGTTGAGTAAGTTGTGAACCACGAATAAAGGCCTTCCCACATTCCTTACACTGATATGGTTTCTCACCTGTATGAATTCTCTGATGCTGTATAAGTAGTAAGCCACGAGCAAAGGCCTTCCCACATTCATTACATATGTAGGGTTTCTCACCAGTATGAAGTCTCTGATGTTGAGAAAGATGTGAACTCTGCGTAAAGGCCATTCTACATTCTTTACATTCATAGGGTTTCTCACCAGTATGAATTCTCTGATGTTGAGTAAGCTGTGAGCCACGAATAAAAGACTTCCCACATTCCTTACACTCATAGGGTTTCTCACCAGTGTGAATTCTCTCATGTTGAGTAAGTTCTGAGCCACGACTAAAGGTCTTTCCACATTCTTTACACTCATAGGGTTTTTCACCAGTATGAATCCTTTGATGTCGTGTAAGGAGGGAGCCACGATTAAAGGCCTTTCCACATTCCTTACACTGATAGGGTTTCTCGCCAGTATGAATCCTCTGATGTTGAGTAAGTTGTGAGCCATGACTAAAGGTCTTTCCACATTCCTTACATTCATAGGGCTTCTCATTGGTATGAATTCTCTGGTGTTGAGTAAGTTGTGAGCCACGGATAAAGGCCTTCCCGCATTCTTCACATTTATAGGGTTTTTCACCAGTATGAATCCTCTGATGTTGCATAAGTAATGAACCGCGAATAAAAGCCTTTCCACATTCCTGACATTCGTATGGCTTTTCCCCATTATGAATTTTCTGATGTTGAGAAAGCTGTGAGCCACAAATAAAAGCTTTGCCACATTCCTTACATTCATAGGGTTTTTCACCAGTATGAATTCTCTTATGAAGAATAAGTTGTGAGAGCTGCGTAAAGACCTTTCTACATTCTTTACATTCATAGAGTTTCTCACCAGTATGAAGTCTCTGGTGCAGAGTAAGTTGTGAGTTCTGAGTAAAGGCCTTCCCACATTCTTTACATTCATAAGGTTTCTCCCCAGTATGGACTTTTTGATGTCGGGTGAGTTGTGAGCTTCGAATAAAGGCTTTCCCACATTCTTCACATTTATACGGTTTTTCACCAGTATGAATCCTATGGTGTAAAATAAGTTGTGAGCTCTGAGTAAAGGCTTTCCCACATTCCTTGCATGCATAGGGTTTCTCACCAGTATGAAGTCTCTGATGAAGACTGAGTTGTGAATCACGACTAAAGGCCTTCCCACATTGCTTACATTCATAGGGTTTTTCACCAGTATGAATACTCTGATGTTGAGTCAGGTGTGAAGCTCGTCTAAAAGCCTTCCCACATTCCTTACATTTATAGGGTTTCTCAGTAGAATGACACCTGGGAAGTTGAGATAAGTAAGTATGCTGATTGAAAATAGACATTTTTTCATATATGATCATCCCTTGACTGAAATATTCCTCCTGATTTTCTTGTTGCTTTTCCAATGTGCCTTTGACTTCTAAATAATCTCTGGAATTGGACTCCTCAAGATCACAGTTTTCAAGCCTGGCACTCATTTCCCATTGGGATAATTCTGTTTCATAAGTATCCTCTTTTGGAGTTAAGTCCTTGTTTGCACCCCTTGAAGGCAAGTCTGAAAAATAAGAGAACATCAAAAATTTCTTTTGTCATTTCAAAAGACCTTCCACAGTAGAAAAGACTATATGTGAAAAAATATATATGGAAATAATATCCATAGAAAATAACTGGCTTACCTCAGAGTTTTTCAAATATTGTGTACTACTTACCTTTCACATCACAACCTGATACATGCAAAGTTTCATAAAACAATACTTATTCTGTTTTCTATTCTATTCTACACTACACTATTCTAGTCATCTTTTTCTCTCCATCCCACCTTCTCTCTCTCACACAAAAAGTCAAAAACCACTAAACTGATTTCATGCTGCAGTAATGTGTTGCTACCCAGAGTTTGAAAAAACATTAGCTTAGAATGATTTCATATATTAATACGTATAAAGGGCAAACGAGTGATCAGAGAATAATGAAAACTATACTTAGAAGATAAGGGAAGGGACTTCCCTGGTGGCACAGTGGTTAAGAATCCACCTGCCAATGCAGGGGACACAGGTTCGATCCCTGGTCTGGGAAGATCCCACATGCTGTGGAGCAACTAAGCCCATGCACAACTACTCAGCCTGCGCTCTAGAGCCTGCGAGCCACAACTACTGAAGCCCATGTGCCTAGAGCCCATGCTCCGCCAACGAGAAGCCACTGTAATGAGAAGCCTACACACCACAACGAAGAGTAGTTCCCATTCACTGCAACTAGAGAAAGCCCTTGTGTAGCAACAAAGACCCAACACAGCCAAAAACAAATAAATTAATTTTTAAAAAAAGAAGATAAGGGAAGAGATTAAGAAAACCTTATAGGTCCGTAGTTCTCAAATTTTGGTGGGGATCAAAATCACTTAGGAACCTTAAAGATTCCCAAATAACCACACAAGACTAACTGAATCTGAATCTAGTGAATCAGAAAAAAGAGCTTGGAAATCTCTAGTTTTAATGCTTTCCACTAACAGATTCTGATTCAAATTCAGATTATGATTAGCTATCTTTGCCTAAAATTTTAAAATAGCTTCCAAATTAAACTTCTAAAATAAAATCCAAATGCCTTCCATGACTTTGAGGAAGTTCTCCATGGTTCCTGCCGAAGTATCTGATTCCCCATGAGCCTTCTCAGCTTTGCTCACTATTTTCAAAACATATTAGCTTCCTTTTAGCTCTGAAAATCACAAAGCCTATTTCAACTTACAACTACCTAGAGCCTGTCCTATGTCTCTGGACTGTTCTGAATGAGATACTCTATATAAGCCAATTCTCAACCTAAGGTCTCAATTTAAATGCCAGTTCCTGAATCTTAAACATCATTTCTGGTAACAGAAGACTAGGTAATTTAAATGAACCTTTCTAATGACGAGAGCAATTATACAAATTGGACAAAATATAAATGGCACCTGACTGAAGGCATTAGAGAATTCATGTAAGAATAAAGAGTTGGTGGGCTAAAAGTTGAAAGATATGAAAACTCAGAGAAATAAGCCCAACATTTGGGGCTACTTTTCCATTTGGGGAGGTCTTACAATTCTAGAAAAGGCAAGTGAGATGTGGAGAAACTAAACAGTGTTTTGGACCATTTCATGGGTCTTGGGTGACAATTGGAGAACAAGACTCAACATAAATTCTCCATACTTTGGGTTGGGAGCCCAGAGGGCTACAATGAGGAATAGGGAGAAACAGTAGACCAGTCTGGGCAGGGTCTGAAGTATGAATCATATTTGAATCATCTCAAACTCAGATATCTGGACTGAGGTAATTCAAGATCACTTGTCATAAGCAAACCTAAATCTTCACTGAAGATGAAGGCTTAAAATTCCTTTTATAATTTCTCTTTACAGTGTCTAGCTCTCAATAAAAATTGACCAGGTGAATGAGGATAAAAGACAACTTAACTAAAAATCAGGAGAAAAAAGACAAAAGAAACGGACCTATGAGGGCTGTAGTTATATATCCATCACCACAGTAATGATAAAAAACAACAGTTCTATTATTCCTAGATACTCTTGTGCCATCCCTTTTCAGTAGATCTCTCTTCACCCTAGGGGAAGATGCCTGGAAACCACTGATCTGTGTCTTCCCCAATACCTCCCTACAGATGCAAACAAAACTACATCCATGCTAAATTTAAGATAAAAATGCAAAAAGTGATCATATACCTCTCCAATTGCCTAGCCTCCTGCATACTACTTCCTAGGTACTAACCATGGTTATCTTCTTTAGTTCTCCCTATCCTAACCAATGAAAATACCAAGTTGCTTTTGTTTACTTATTTTTAGTTCACCCTGTTTTGTTTCTTTATGCCCTCTCATGTTTTTTCTTATTTACTCTTCTATCCAAGGCAAGTCTATTTGTTCATCCCAGAAGAATATCTTTTATCATTTCTCAGGCACTGCTACAGGTCAAAGACATAACGAAAGGCTTCTGTAATCTTACGGAATGCTGGGGATGTTGGAGAGAAAAAAAAGCAATTATTCAATATAAGGGAAAGAGTCTGGAGTGATAAAGTTCCTGGTATTCTATTTTAAAAAGAGTAGGTTGGATGGACATATAGATCAAGAAAAAGAACACACACAAAATTCTCATACATTACATAATGGGAATGCAAAACAGTACAACCATGATGAAAAACAATTTGGTTGTTTCTTATAAAGATAAACATATATGCAGCATATGATCCAGCAATCATAGGTATTTACACTTATATCCAGATAAACATCTGTACACCAAAAATTATAGTAGCTTTATATATAATCACCAAAAAAATGGAAACCCAAATGTCCCTCAAAAGGTGAGTGAATCAACAAACTCTGGTATTTCCATACAATGGAACAATACTCAGCAATAAACAGAAACAAACTATTGATTTATGCAATAATATAGATAAATCCTAAATATATTTTACTAAGTGAAAAAAGCCAGAACCCAAAGGCTATAAATTTTGATTCTCATTTGTGTAATATTCTGGAAAAGGCAAAACTGTAGGACTGAAAATAGGTCAGTTTTCATAGGTTGGAAGGAGGAAGGATTTGACAACAAAGAGACAGCATGAGGGATTTTAAGGGTGTAAAGCAACTGTTGTATATTATGACTGTGACAGTGGATACACCTGATATGTAATGGTGCATCAGATTTCCTGAAGAACACACAAAAAAATGTTGGATAAAACATGACAAACCACTTTCTAAAAGTAAGCCAAGCATAAAAGAAAGTAAAGAAGATCCACAGGAGACACAATGAAATAAAAAACAGAAACTAGAGAGGTAAACATGTTTTGAAGTCACAGCTATCTTCAGGACATTTGCTGTCTTCAATGGCCTACATTTGAATCTTAATGATTAAAAAAAAAATCCAAGAGACAAGGCCTTGGACCAATAATAGGTCAGGGATTAGAAATAAACCTCTTCACAAAATTGGAACCATCCAAAGCCTACAGTTCAGAGGGAGGAAAAAAATCCTCTGGAGCCAAAGGAAAAAGACAAGGAAATCTTAGTCTTAGCAATTTTAAGAAATCTTTTACCCTGAGATGGGGAGTCACTGGAAGGTTGTGAGAAGCAGCATGACAAACTCTGACTTTGCTTAAAAATGATCCTTCTGGTTATTTTGTTTAAATTAAAAAAAAAAAAGTCAGTGGGAAAATACAGAAGCTAGGTGGATAGAAGTTAGGAGGCTATAGCAATAATCCACATGGCTCAGGCTAGAGTGTGGAAGAAGGGGTGGAGAAAGTGAGATGTCATTGCATTCTGGATATATTCTGAATGAAGAGGATTTGATGATGGATTGGACATGCAATAAGAAAGAGAAAAGTCAAAGAAAACTCTAAGTATTTTGCCTGAGCATCCAGAACAATAAATGTGCTGTTTACTGAGAACTTCTCATTATAGTAGAAGGTTTGGGAGAGAATATCAAGAGTTTGGTTTTGAACTATTTGGTTTTGGACTTTCCATGGTAAAGATGTTGAGTAAACAGGCGTATATGGGGTTCTGGGGACATACATGGATTAGATTTATAAATTTGGGAATCGTCGACAAATAGATGACACTTAAAACTATGGGATTTGATGAAATCATCCAGGGAGCCTTTGGATACAGAAGAGATGGGAAGAGAAGGGAAGAAAAGATAAGGGAAGTTTGAGGATTGAACCCTCGAGCACTTCAACATTTAGAGGTCAGGTGGATGAGAAGAAACTAGCAAAGGAGATTAAGAAGGAGCAGCCAAAAAAAAAAAAAAATGGTGACTTCTCATTTAACAAAGTCTTTAGTGATATGGAGGATACTAGTGATCTTCACCAGATAGTTTCGGTGGAGAAATGGGGATAAATTTTGATTGAAGCAGATTTAAGAGAGCATGGGAGAAGAGCTGGAGGTAGGGAGCATGGAAAATTCTTTTGAGAAGTTTTGTTGTAGAAAGTAGCAGAGAAATAGGGCTGTAGCAAGAGGAAAATATGTGTTTAGAGATTTGTGTCTGTTTTGTTTTTCCTTTTAAGATGAGCGAAGTTACATGTTTGTGTGCTTTTAAGTAGCTCTCTGCAAGAAACAACTCTTTGCAGGCACCAGCACTTTGCAGAAGGCCTTTTGCCTTGTCACTTCAGTGAAGCTATATTTTAACTAACTTTTACACCAGATGCCCCCATGCTTAACTAACCTCCAGCCCAATCACACCTTTGAAATCTACTGATCACACAATGCCCTGCCTAATCTGTTGATTCTTTCCTTAAAGAAGCAGAAATGAAGAATAAGTAATTAACGGATGACAAGATCCTTTCCCCAGCCTTCCTTTCAGTAATCCCACGAGCAAACTACATGAACAAGATAGCATCTCAAGGAAGATCACAAGAGTCAGTAAGTCTGCACGTAATGGAAAATGACTAGGAATCTGACCCCGTACCTTAATGATTAACTAAGATCGTTTCCCCTTTTATCCCTTTAAAAACTTTCATGGCCAAGCAGAATCTTCGGAGTTGGTTCTGGGACACAAGTCCTCCTTCTCTCCAGGTTGCAAGCCTCCTGAATAAAGCAACCTTTTCTTTTCTAATCAACACTTGTCTTTCAAGTATTAGCTTTCGAGTGGTGAATAGCCGAACCTGAGTTTGGTAACATGCTGATAAAAATGATTATAACAGATATAGACAAGCTGGTGTTTCAGGAGACTAAGAGAGCAATCACTTCAACAATGTCCTCAAACAGATGAGTAGGACTGGCATTTAGTATATAAGTGGAGGTACTGGACTTAGATAAAGGCACAGAAATTCATCTATGATAATAGGAAAAGAGGCAGAATAACTATGGGTGCAGGGAGGTAGATTGATGAAGCTTAAGTCTGTAGAAGTTCTTTATCAGTTTCCAGTGAAATCAGCTCAGGGCAATCATCTTAGAGTCAGGCAAGAGGAATCAGAACAGTCATGGCCTTAGGCAACTAACAACTTAGCTCTGAAGTAAATAAGCAAAAATTGATAGCCTTACAAAGAGAAACTGATAAATCCACAGTCAAAGTAGAGGACTATAATATTGTGATATAGTAAGAAGCAGTATATTTGGACTTTGTCCCTGTTTTCTGGGAGAAAACTCCTTAAACTCTCAGAATTTCCTGAGTGCTAAAGGTAAAAAGAATGTTTTTAGTTATTCATAACATGTCCCTTTCAACCACATGAGTTTATGTTAATGAGGTGAGTTTTGGACAGCCCCCAAGGAGAGGAGCTGGTTGCCAGGGGAACCAACCATGTAAGTAAAGCATTGGAACTTTCAGCCACTCCCCACCTCTGAAAAAGGGAGAGAGGCTGGAATTTGAATTAATTGCTAATGGCCACTGAGTTAATCAATCATGCCTACATAATGAAGCCTCCATGAAAAACCCTAACAGGAGGGGTTCAGAGAGCTTCTGGGTCAGTGAACACATTGAAGTGCTAGAAGGGTGGTGCACCTGGAGAGGGCACAGAAGTTCTGCAACTCTTCTCCATGCCTTCCTATAGTGTTAAGCCTTACAGTTGGCTTTTTTTTTTTCTTTTTTGTAATGCAAGTGTATGACTTAAGCTTTGACTGTCAAGGCATTCACTTCAACCATGTCTGGATCCAATAAACACATTGCCAGGCACATGATTAGATAAAGAGGCAGGCTGAATCAGGCTGTTTCCCCACACTGAGGCTCCTTTGTTTTAGAGATCTTGATTGATTTCAATAATTGACCATTTGGGCCACTTGTTAAAGAACTTAAAATTTGAGTTCAATGTCTGTGCTCCTAAAAAGCAACAGATACTGATGACTGATGGTATTATTGGCAAGATCATATATAACTGTTGTTGAACATAAAAAAACATGGAAATCCACCCAAGTCATTTTACAAAGTTAAATGAACTCGGGTAACAAAACTGGACAAAGAGAGCTCACAAACAGTCCAGTCTGTGGAAAACTAATCCAATCTCACAAACAAACATAGGTAAATTTTTAAAAGAAAATATTAGCAACATAGAATCCAGCTGTGTATTTAAGGACTAATACATCATTATCAAATAAGGTTTACCCCACAAATGCAGAAAAAGTTCAACATCAGAAAATGTATTTTAAGACCGTCTATTAAAAACTCTAATGGCTCTCCCTTAACCTAATTAAGGGTATTTACCAGAAACCGACAGAAACATACTTAATAAAAAAATTTTAAATTAAACATTAGAAGCACTCCCAATAAAGTTTGAAAAAAAACAATAATTGTTTTCAAATTGTGATACAGTCAAATACTCAGCTCCTACTGATTAGTTTTCACAAAATGGTACAAACAGAAAGGAAAGGGATCACACATTATATGTAGAGAGCAAAATTACCTAGAAATCCAAAATGATCCATCACAAAACTATTAAATATTTCTATAAGGTTATTATCAATTTACAGAAAGCAATATTTTGCTCTACCTATATATGTATGCATATATATATGATTTTTGTCTGAGAACAAAATATTTCTATTTATAATATCAACAAAATTTATAAAGTACTGAGGAAATTACTTAACAATAAATGTGCAAGACCTTTTAAAAAGGCAATGAAACTTTACAGAAGGACATAAAAAGAAAAGTAGATATAGCATGTTCAAAGAAAGAAGGATTCAATATTGCAAGTATGTGAATGGTGCATCAGATTTCCCCAAAACACCATGAAATGCTAGATAATATATATCAAATACCCTTTTACAAGTATGCCATGCTTAAAGGAAAATAAAGCAGATCCAAAGGGGGCAAAATGAAGAGATCATCAGATACTAGAGGTCAGCATGCTCTGAAGTCACAGCTACCCTCAGGACATTTGTTGACTTCAATTGCCTAAAAGTTTATACTTTACTGGAATGAAAAAAAAACCCAAGAGACAAAAAGCCTTGGGCCCACTAAACGTCAAGGACTAGCACTGAACCTCTTCACAAAATCAGAACTGTCCAAGGCCTACAGTTCAGAGAAAGGAAAAGAAAAATCCATCTGATCTCAAAGGAAAATGACAAGGTACATTTTTGTCTTGCCCTAGACTCTCAATGAAAAGAAGAAAAAATGCTATGGATAATTCATCATTACACAAGAGCCCCTATGCTTGCAAGAAACTGCAGAATTAGACCAGTTCCCCAGAAATTGTAATTGTTGAATGATACATGTAATATAAATGCTTAAAATATATGAAAATATAAAATCAAAACCATGAGGAAGAGAATATATAGAAGAAAAGTAAGATCTAGGGGAGAGGGAAAATAACAAGTTCTAGAAATAAAACAATATAATCAATTATATTAAAATCTTAAAACAGCCAGAGAGAAAATACAGATTACTTACAAAAGGAACAACGAGACAGATGGTAGAATTCTCAAGAGCAACAACAGAAGCCAGAAGACAGTGGAATAATATCTACAGAGTGCTGAGAAAAAAATAATTGTCAGTATAGAATTCCATACCCAGTTAAATCATCAGGCAAGAATGAAGATGAAACAAGGTTATATTGCAACAGAAATATAAATGAAGAGTATTTACTAACAATAGGTCTTGCTTAATGTATTTCATGATAAATAAAATGATCGCAGTATGAAGGTATGATGGAAGGTGAATAGTGTGCAAATAAAAGGATATTCATGTGAATAAATCTACAACCAAATATTGCCATTTTGTAAAACAAAAATAATGCCCATTTTGGGAGGTTAAAAGAAAACAGAACTAAAATATTAGCCAACAATAACATATTAAATAGGAAAGATTAACCAAAGTTAAAACATTCTAAGATTCTTTATATTGTCCTGGGAGAAGGGAGACATTAACTATAGGCTTTCTTAAGTATGTACTTGTTAAGTGACACAAACAATAATGATAATGATTAAATGACCAAAACAGGCAGAAATACTCTCAAAATATTTAAACTCACCAGTAATCACGGCAATACGTTATTCAATTTTTTATTTACAAATTTACAAATATTTTTAAGTGATGATATCTAGTGTTGGTCAAAGTGTAGAGAAAGAGTAAGTCATATACTGCTGGTACATGCCTGACAAGAATTTTGTGAAAATAAAATATGTATTTGACATCGAGATAAAAATATCACATCTCTCTATAAACCTCAATTCACTGCCACAGCAGCCACCAATTTATTTCAAGGTAGATACAGTCCTTGATATCTGTGTTTTTTAACTTGTTGACCTTGAAATCCTAGGGATGAGAGTGAGGCATATAGTTTATTAGAAGACCTCTACAAAGTAGTATGCAGACCAAATATTATATGTGGTTTGAATAACTATGTTTTATTATTAATAAAAACAATTAATATCTATTAAAATATTTAATTTCCATTAAAAATGTATATTTTTTCAAACATTATAATTTAAAAAAACTACAAAACTGCATTTGCATTAAGATGAATAAAATGCATGTGATAAAAAATTAAAGATAACCAGTAAAAGCATACAAATAGTGTATACCTTCCAAACTAAACAAGGGAGGAAGTGGAGTTTAATAAAAACAAAAAACAAAAAAACTGTACCCATCCTGATTAAGGAAAGATTTTAAAAGGAAACAAAGAAGATCAAGAGAGTAATCCAAAAGGATAAAATAGGAGAGAAATAAATCCAAGCATACTGGCAATAACAATTAAATTTCAAAAATAAATTCTCAGATAATATCATATTACAGTAGTTATCAAACATGGCTGAACATTTATTTGAACAACCTAGGGAACTCCAAAAAATAATATCTCTGTCCTGTGTCCATAGATTGTGATTTAATTGGTCTGGGATGTGGCCTGGGATCTGGAATTTTTAAAAGGACTCCTGCTATTTCCAAAGTGCATGTAAATTTAGAAATAGGGACTTCTCTGGTAGTCCTGTGGTTAAGACTCCATGTTCCTAATGCAAGGGGCCTGGGTTCCACCCCTTGTCAGGGAACTAGATCCCGCATGCTGCAACTAAGAGCCCGCATGCCACAACTAGAAGATTCCACATGCTGCAACTAAAGATCCTGCATGCCACAATGAAGATCCCGTGTGCTGCAATTAAGACCCGGCATAACCAAATAAATAAAAATAAATACTTTTCTAAAAGTTTAGAAATAATTTCTATATATTCTTCCAAAGTGATTATGCCAATTGATACTGATAGCAGTAAGGTGCAGAACACTTACAAAAACAGATCTACTCACATACAATTCATATACCTACAGTTCATTCATTTAGAGTACATACAATTCAACAGTTTTTAGTATATTCATAGAATCATACAATAATCACCACAATCAAATTTTATAACATTTTTATCACCTCAAAAAGAAACCCCATACCTATTGGCAGTCATTTTCAATTTCCCTATTTTCATTTTCCAATCCACCCTCACCTCCCAGCTCCCACCCCAGTGCTGGGCAACCACTAATCTACTTCCTGTCTCTATGGATTTGTCTATTGTGGACATTTCATATAAATGGAATTATACAATATGTAGTCTTTGTGTCTGGCTTCGTTCATTTAGCATGTTTTCAAGGTTCATCTGTATTTAGTATGTATCAGAACTTCATTCTTTTTTATTGCTGACTAATATTCCATTGTAAGGATATATCAATTTTATTCATCTATTCATCAGCTGATAGACATTTGGGTCATTCCACTTTTTGGCTTTTATGAATAATGAGGTATATAGCACTTCTGCATTTAAAAGTTGTAAACACTTGGTACTGTCATACTTCTCAATTTTTGCCAATCTAGGGCGTGTGAAATAATTATCTCACTGTGGTTTTAATTTGCATTTCCTGATTGCTAGTGAGGTTGAACAGTTTTTCATGATTATTGGCTATCTGCATTTCCTTTTCCTTGAACTGCCTATAAATGTCTTTTACCCAATTTTCAAAAAGGTTATTTACCTTTTTCTTAACCATCTATAGGAGCTTTTTGTATTCTAGATACTAACTTAATTCTTGTCAATATGCATTGCAATTATCTTCACCCAATTCACGGCTTGTCATTTACTTTCTTTATGATGTCTTTTTATAAAGAGAATAATTTTCATGCAAATTATCAACCTTAGAATAATTATTTTTAAAAAGAACAGAACCTTAAGAAATGTTCGATTTAGTTCTCTTTCACATCTGTTCCTTTATAAAAATCTTTTATTGCTTTTCATTTGTGTAATTTAGTTTATTTAAGTATTTCATCAATAGTTTATATTTACATTTAAAAATTCCAATATGTTAAATCTTTTACCATGCGATCTGCTGTTTCCTTAGATTACTTATCAACTCACCTGTGACCTGTTTCCTCGTGGGTTTGATGATCTTTGTGAGCTCATCTTTTGTTGATTAATTTGTGAGAATTCTAAAAGCCCTCTTACTTTCCTCCAGAGAGAATTTGCATTTGCTTCGGCCAGGATTCAGAGGGCACCACCTTAGAGAATAAAATTTCAACTCCTTTTTTTCTATTCTTTAACTATCCTTATTTCTTATTACTCTATCATTCACTTTTCTTTAGATATAATGTTTTTCTGTTCCTCCTACAAGGTTAATGCCCAGCCCAAGCCCTTTACACCTACTATTCCAACTGCCTGGAATACTGTTCCTCCAGATACTGGCCTGACTCATGCCCCTACTTTGGTAAAGTCTTTGTTCAAATATTACTTTCTTAGAGAGGTTTCTACAAAATCTACCTATCTAAAATAACCTACCCCCCATTCCCCATTTAGTTCTTTCTCTGCCTATTCTACTTCACCTTTATTCATACTGTTTATTGCTACCTGCAATTTTTATATTTATTAAATAAATAAATATATGCACATAAATATACACACACATACACATATATTTTTGTTTCCTTATTTATTTTGTATTTCTCCCAGAAGAATGTAAGTTTCAGCAGAATAGGAACCTATTTCTCCAATGCCTACTACAGTCATTGGCATAGAATAGGCCCCTCAATAAATAAATATATTTTGAATAAATGAGTACATTTTAAAGAACGGAGACAAATGATATAAATCTAAATATAAAAAAAAATCTGGAAAGAAAATGACTCCCAAGTTTACATAAAAGGGTTGTTACAGGGGGAAAGAGAAGGGGCAAGAGACAATTATATTCCAGCGACTTGAAGAGTCCAAAGACTAAAGTCATCATTTAGATGGGAAAATCAAGACAGAAGGAAGACAGGCAATTATATTTGAAGGCTGGAGAAGATAAATGTGCCCAATGAAACCATCCATGTCTACTTCCAGTAATTTGAAACTATTCCTTGGAGAATAATAAGAAATTCAGTTAATCACTTAAAAACAACATTGAAATAACAGAAAAGAAAGCAGCCATTCCAAAGGTAGATCCTGAAATACTAGGGGTAGATATCCTTACCTAGTGACACCAAGTTACTATAGTTCTCCAACATCACATCTCTATACAAATCCCTTTGAGCAGAGTCCAGGCATTCCCACTCTTCCTGAGAGAAGTCAATGGCAACATCCCTGAACATCACTGATCTCTGAAACATAAACATAATACTAGTTGTGGAAATAAAATATTTTTTTAATGGAAGGGGAGATGATAGAGAGCTCTCAACGAAGAAGGTAACAGAGCAAATAGGCTGGGAAGCCTCTTACATGGATAAGACACTAAAGAAATTGGTGCTTCTGAAGTTCCTTTTTATGCCTGTTGCTGTAGATATTTCCTGCATATAGAATAGGCTGGGAAGCCTCTTACATGGATAAGACACTAAAGAAATTGGTGCTTCTGAAGTTCCTTTTTATGCCTGTTGCTGTAGATATTTCCTGCATATAGAATATCTCATTTTACACATAAATCTGAGAATTAATAAAGTAAATGCAATGTCCCAATTGAAAGAAATAGCATACACAAGCACCCTGTACAATAGGTATCTTACATATCATGCATTCTCAACAAATGCAAGTTTCTCTTCCTCTCTATTAAAGAAAGTAAATATTTGGTATCGTTTTCTGTAAAACCTTATAAAATCTCTATCTTATAAGATTTGCATAAAATTAAAGAATTTATTGAAACCTCAGGTTCACCATTATATCAGAATATTACATAAGCATTTTCCTGGTTACCAATAATTTAGTAAGTATTTTTAATAGACTGTAGAATAGCTCCATATAATGAATGTATCTGACTTAATAAGTGTGCATCATTGAACACTTTAGGTTACACAAAAACCTTGTAAGCATTTTTTACTTTTGGTAGTTTATAATTCTCAACGGCATCATCACGTGAATAATCATCTTTCTTGTTACTATTAAATCACTTAAAAACTTACCTTTTCTTTATGCTAAGCAACAGAAAGGTAGAAAAGATAATCTAAACTTACACATTCAAGATTAGCACAAAATGTTGAATCTCAAAATGATCCATGTTACTGGTATTCGTCAATCACGGATTCCCAGGGAAGATCCCTGATCTCTCTGTATTCAATCCCTAATATGTTCCTTATCTTAAAAGCTCACAAAGCACGAGGTTTGCCATGTATGGACACTAAGCCCAGTCAAGACCAAATCCTATCTTGTCTAACCAGGAAATGTAGGTCTAAAGAGAAGGTCAAAGTTTTCTCATGGGTGGTATGTACAAATCTTAAAAAATCAGGGACTCTGCTTTTGTTATATCAGTGTTCCCAGTCAAAGATGCTCATTGGACTTTTGCATAAGTATGTGAATATAGGTTAGATTAGAAAGACATACTTAGGGAAGACACTATCACTTATAAGACTGGAAAAAACTGGAAAGCACACTCATGAATGGGGTGAGTCAGGAAGGAACTTTTAGGAATAAGGAATGCAAACATGCACATATTCTGTAAAAAAGTGATTATTTAAAGAGGGCACAAGGAAACACTGATTTACCTGAGCCATGGTTTTTACAGCTGCAAGAAATGATCAATCATCTTCTGGGTTCCTATCTTAGAGAAGCACAGAGTCTGGAAAAGGCAGTACTGGGGGGGAGAAACAGAACCATGAGACCATGCTTTTTGCAAAGCTCCAAATGGGTAAGTTAGAGTTATCTTTGTTGTTCTCCTCTTCCTGTCTCTTTCTCCCATCCCCAAAATATACACTAAGCAGGGGAGATACAGGTGGTGATTCTTACCCTGGTCAAACTCAATGCTCTCTCTATATACAAAGAGGAAACATTTACAACTTCTTTACTATTTCTGAAATGAAACTTATAGGTAATAAAACACATATACATTATACCAAAAACAGAGATAATGACCAACTGTTAAACTTTAATATGTTAATGACCATACACAACTACATAGAAGGCTCCAATAGTTAAATACTTAGGCTTACAACTACTTAAAATGAACACATTTAGATTTATAAGATTACAATATTCAACTTAATATGGTTGACATCTTTTATTTATAGTTGACATTTTAAAATAAAGGCCATATATGTATGTATGTGTGTGTATGTGTGTGTAGAATCAATGAAATGCATTACCTACAAATGAAGACTTCTACAAGTATGTGATACTAGCAAGTCTTATCACAAGCAGTGTTGCCATCAGTGCTGTAACTTTTTTAAATGGTTTAAAAAACTCAGTAAATTTCTGAATAAAACAAAGTACAATCTTTTCTCAATCAAACTATGGTAGCATTCCTGGCAGGTTTAGCTGACAGTAAAACCATGCAATAATAGTAAAATAGATAAGTGCAGCAATTCAAAAAAATCAGGCAAAAAATGCTTTATGTGAGAGGTGCCAGACCCAGATAATTATAAACACATTTTTCCCCCAGCTATGGTCCTCATTTTGCAGGTCACAGACAATTTCTTTGTTGTGCACTTCAGGACATCTAAAAGTTGGCAAACTACTGCCCACCAATTATTTTTAAAAATAAAGCTTTACTGGAACACATCTATATTCATTCACTTATATACTGTCTTTGGCTACTTTCACACTATAATGGCAGAGTTGAACAGCTGCAAGAGAGACCATATGGCCCATAAAGCCTAAAATATGTACTGTCTAGCCCTTTACAGAAAAGCTTTCTAAGCTGTGATCTAGATCCATGGTTTGCTTCAGTCCTTCAAAAGCCAGAAGCCTTCACCCTCAACCCAGTTATTTAAACATTCAAAAGAACCCAGCTATATTTCGAAAACATCCCTAGGGAAAGTCACTGCCCCTACAGAGAATCATTGATATAGGTGATCAATAAATATTTAATTAGAAATTCCACTTCTTCCAGCTACAATAGATAACTGTGCCCATCGTGACGATAAAAAAAGAATTCAGATAAGATGTAAATTCAGAATTTAAAAAAAATTTATCACAGAGCTGAAGACACAAATACATTTAAATGAATTAAACTCCAAAAAGTGCCAAGTTCTTCATAAAAGACATGTATATGGATGCTCCCGTCCCTGGCAGGGCTTAAACTAAATTTTACTTAACTTAAAGGTAAACAGTTCAACTATTCCAATAAAAAGACAATGTCAAGGAAAGATAAAAAAGCAAATTCCAATTGTATTCTCTTTACAAGAAATGCACTTTAAACATAAACAGATGGGTTAAAAGTTAAATGGAGAAAGCAAGAAACTAATACAACATTGTAAAGCAACTATACTCCAATAAAGATTAAAAAAAAGTTAACTGCAGAAATATATACCATACAAACACTAAGCATAAGAAAGCTTGTGTACCTGTATTAATATAAGGCAACATAGACAAAGAGTAACACTGGCAATAAATGATAAATTCATCAAGAAAACACAGCAATCCTAAATGTGTAAAGATATAACAAAAGAGTATCAACATATATAAAGTAAAACTTGAAAGAACTAAAGGAAGAAAGAGACAAATCCACAGTCAGATTTGGAAGTTTTAACATCTTTCTCTCAGTAATTGATACAACAAGTAGATTCTTAAAAATGAGTAACAATATAGAGGATTTACACAACACTATCAAGTACCATGTGATAACTGATACCATACCCGACTGTCAAGAATACCACACTCAACTGTCAAGAGCTGAGCTGTGCTAGATAGAGCTGACCTGCTGGTTGTCAGAAAAGCTGACGAAGACAACAGCCAAATGACAGTACCAGTCAAGCCTTTAATGTTTAATCACTTACTAATCAGCTAGTATAAGCAAGAGGCTAACCCAGAGACAGCGCTGACTTCCCCACTCTTCCATTTTCCCCCATGGAACAGCACCTAGAGAAGGTCTAATGGATAAACCCAGATTTATGGAACCATCTCACTGCCAAGGGAGTACCAAACAAAAGACCCCTCCCACTTCATGGAGAGGGAGATGGGGGAAGGGCTAGGAGTAGAAAAGTATTGAGTACTGAGTCACAGTGAAGAAAAAGTATCTTCAAGGTTTGCCTCCATATACACGATAAGGAAGTCGATGCCTGATAAAGAGGTATCATAATGGAGGCACTTGTGGTAGGAAGGCAGATGTGCATAAGAGCATGGCTGGCTGGGAGGCCTGAGTCCTTGGACTGCAACTCCTTAGGATACTGCAATGCATGGCTAGGCACTAAGTCAGGTGTGGGAAAGAAACAAAGTATCAAAAATATTTTAAATTTGAATCATTCAGAGTATATTTTCTGGTCTTTGTCCACACACTATTAAATTAGAAATAACAGTAAGAGGTCTAGTAGTACCTCCAAATATTTGCAAATTAAACACACTTCTAAATAACTCATAAGAAGAAATCACAAAAGACATTAAAAAATATGCTGAACTGAATGACAATAAAAACACAACTTACCAAATTTTGTGGGCTGCAGCAAAAACAGTATTTAAAGGAAAATTTATAGCTTTAAATGCTAGAAAAAAAGGAATGTGTACCATCAGTTCCCACCTTAAGGAGCTGGTTAAAGAAGAACAAATGAAGCCCAAAGTAAGAGGAAAATAAATAATAGAAATAAACACAAAATCCACAATTGATCCAAAATGGATTTTAACAGAGAATCAACAAAGCAAAAAACTTGTTCTTTCAAAAGATTAATAGAGTTGATAAGCTCCTAGCAAGTCTATGAAGAAAAAAAATTACCAATATGGAGAAGAGAATACTGATCTTACAGGCATTAAAAGGATAATGCAACCCTATGCCAATAAATTTGACAATATGAACGATATGGACAAATTCATTAAAACACAAATTATCAAAAGTCACACAAGAAGAAATAGAAAATATAAACTGCCCCATAGATATTACAGAAATCGAATTTTTAGTAAAACAAAATAAAACACCCTGTCTACAGAGAAGACCCAGATGGCTTCACCAGTAAGTTCTACCAACATTTAAGGCAGATATAATACTATTCCTTCACAAACTCTTTCAGAAAATAAGAAAAGGAGTAGACAATCTCCTTTACATTTTGAGGCAAAAAACCCGTAACATCAAAACCTGACAAAAATATTGCAAGAAAAAAATTTTAGCTCAATATCTCTCGTGAACACACACAAAACATTATAAGGTGGTATCAAATAGAATCCATTTGACTTTGGAACTGTGAGTATGTTTTGTATAACTGTTAAGACAAAATTAAATCAAACTGGAAAAAAATCCCTAAGAACCGAAAGCAAAGTGAAACAAACTTACCTGTTCATAATACTAGCAGGGTAAACACAGAAGGGAAGTGGTTATTTCAAGGAATTTTCAAATACGTACATTTGACATTAGATTCCTAGTGCAATATAACCTACAGACCAAATAACTAATAACAGATAACCAAATAGCTGTTTTTCAGTAACTATACTATTATTAATATTAATAAATTTATTAAGTATTATTAACAAAAGTTTTATAAAATAAAAGAGATTATTAATAATATTGGCATTGTTATTCTAAAACAGACAATTCTGAATGATTACACACACATACATCAATGAGTATGTATTTATCTTAATGTTATTAAGAATAAAGATTTTCAGAGTACAAAAAGAAATACGAATGTAAAAATCAAGAAAAACTCTATAACCTTTAAATTCAATTGGAAATATCATTATAAACTCAGGATGTATTTTTCTCCTTCTAAAAAATACATATTTAACCAACTCTGTAAAGACCTACAAGCAATAACAACCAGAAGCAATGAGAACTCCAACTATCCTAATTGTGGCTTCTTAAAACCACTTCTCACTAAAAGGAACCAGGGCTCCACAGAGAAGTGGCTGATTTCATGTTTAACACAGGAAAATGGACAAGATGGGCCTAGAACATCTTGTCACACCAGAAAGTTTGGAATATACCACAAACTCCAACAGTAATAAAAAGGAATTCAAAAGGAGCCAAATCGGAGGTAGTAAAGAGGATCCCACTGGCAACAGATGGACAGTTTGAGTATTAATAAGAATATATATAACATATAATATTATATAATATAATAATATATTATATTATATAAATATTATATATATTATATAGAATATAATATATATAGAATATAATATAGAATAACTGCTATAGACTGAAACATACCAAATATATTTGAATCTACAAGTTCATAATGATAATTTAAAAGGAAAACACACAATAAACTTTGGAAGATGCTGAAAAATGAGAGTAAAATCAAGCTTTTATTCTACTTTTTTTGCATAAGCTATACTTCAGAGTAACCAAGACATTGATGAGAGGATGGCTCTCCCTTTACAGAAGTATCCCAGCTAATAAATGCAGAAGAAATGATAGAATTAAATAATATTTTGTGACTTCTGATAAAACAATGGATTCCAAATAAAGATTATCAATGGCTGCTAACATCACATAAAGGAAAACAAATATTCACTACTTCATAGATGTATATATCATTATGTATGAAGGATTAGCATAAAACAAACAAGCAAAAACACAAAAAACCTGAACCTGATCAAGCCTCTACAAATGCCAGTTTACAAGAAATACAGGGTTAAAGGAACATGTTAAATAACACCACATATATGCAATCAACAAAATCCAGAATATGGGTAACTCTGTAAGAAACTCTGTTTCTGGAACAAATAAAACTGAAAGAAAAGAGAAAAAGAAAGATATAAGAAATATATCTTCTTATTACATTAAACAGACATTCTTTGGATCTTGTTTTTGGACAGGTTTTTTTTTTTATTGAAGTATAATTGCTTTACAGTGTTGTGTTAATTTCTGCTGTACAATGTGTTAGTTTCTGCTATACAATGAAGTGAATTAGCTATATGTATACCTACATTCCCTCCCTCTTGGACCTCCCTCCCACCCCCACCCCCACCCCCCATTCCACCCATCTAGGTCATCACAAGCACCGAGCTCATTGTTTGGATCTTGATTCTAACAAACCATAAAAAATTATCTATGGGCAATGGGGAAAACAACACTAACTGGCTATTTTATGACATTAAGAGAGTACTGAGTTCTTTTTTTCTTTTTAATAGTAATGACACTGTGGTTTTGTTTTTAAAATAAAAAGTCCTTATATTTTAGAAACACCCACTAAAATACTTGTGAATGAAATTATATATCTGGAATTTACTTCAAAATAATCCATGCATTTTTGGGTCGGGGGAGAGAGTAGTAGAACCATAGATGAAACATGTTTAGCCTTAAACTGATATTTGTTGAAGCTGAGTGATGGGTAGAGTACACAGGGGTGCCTTACACTGTACTTTTAGCTTTGCATATGTTTGAATTTTTCCATAATAAGAAGTAAAAAAGAAAGACTTGAAGGATAGATTCCAAATATGAACTAAGATTCATTCCAAAGGAGGGTTTCTGAGTAATTTTTATTTTCTTCCTTATTTGTTTCCTTTTGTATTTTCTAAATCATTCCAACAAACATGTACTACTTTGATGTCATAAAACTAGGAAATAATAGCTTCCTGAAATTTAAAACAAGGGTATGTTATGGTTAAAAAGAGAAATTCTCAATAAATTCAGAGAAAAAAGAATATTTAACAGTAAAAAGACAGACTCTAAGACTTTTTTTTGAAAATTTGGGTAATGGAGAAAAAAGTAAGAAAGGGGAAAAATGAGGAAATGGACCAATTTTATTATTACTTAAGGTTGTGATTTGGGTAGAATTTATGTCAAAAGCATTAAAATAAACGAAAAGTAGGCCACTTCTAGAAATTTGCTCCAAAGATAAACCATAGAGACAATATACACAGTTATCAAGAAAACACTGGGGAAAAAACCACCAATGCCCACCTGTAGGAGACTGGCTGAATAAAGCAGTATACCCACACAACATAAAATGAAGCTATTAAAAAGAATGAGGAGGATCTCTATAGGCTGCTTATGCAGTGATCTCTGGGATACATTAAATATGTGAGGAAAAAAAAGGAAAATGCAGAACAGCATACAAGGAATGCTCCTTTTTGACTAAGAATGAAGATAAAAAAGACATACATATACATACAAACACATAAACATATATACATATATATATATATATATATATATATATATATATATCATTTGAAAGAAAAATAGAAGAATAAACCAAAGAGAAGCACAGGTAGTTATCTACAGAGGGAAGAAAAACAAGGTGGAAGAGATAGGAATGGATGCTAGACTTCTCTAAATTCACCTTGATCTACAGTTTTGATTTTAGAAATATGTAAATATCCTATTTAATTTTAAAACAAAATTAAATCAAAGTGGTGGGAAAACAATCCCTAAAAGTAGAAAGCAAGGTGAAACAAATGAGCCTGTGTCTCTCAAGTTGATGACTTATCTATATGAAAGGTGTTATTATAGGCGACTTTAAAAACACAGTAATTTGATTATAGATCCTTAGTGGGTTATATCCTATTGAACTCCAAGAAGTCTTGGTTGTTTTCTATATTCATAAGATTAGTAAAAATGTTGGTATTGTTATTTTTAAACTCTTTCTCTCAATCCAAAAGGAAGCAGAAAATATGGAAAAAGAAATAAAGAAGAGATGGAACAAATATAAATGGAAAGATGACAGATTTGACCCAAAGTATACCAATAATCACACTAAACATAAATGGTAAAAACACTCCAATTAAAAGACAGGTATTGTTAAACTGGATAAAAACACAAGATCCAACTAAATGCTGCCTACAAGAAATGTACTTTATCAGAACACAAATAGGTTAAAAGTAAAAGTATAGAAAAAGATATACCATGCTAACACTAATGAAAAGAAAGCTGAAGTGCCTATATTAAATATCAGATAAAGTAAATGTTCAGAGCAAAGAATATTACAAGACCATTTCATAATGATAAAGGAGTCAATTCAACGTTAGGACATATAATCTGAAACATTTATGTACCTAATAACAGAGCTTCAAAATAAATGAAGCAGAAACTGATAGAAACTACTGTACAAAGAGAAAGAGGTATATCCAACAAATTCAATACGGGTACAGAAGATTTAAACACTACTAATCCATCTGACCTAGCAGATATGTATAGAACATTCCACGCAACAGTGGCAGAATACAGTCTTTTCAAGTGCACAACAAACATGTACTAGGATAGACCACACATTCTGGGTCATAAAATAAATCTTAATAAATTTAAAAGAATTCAAGTCATACAAAGTATATTCTCTGAATAAAATGGAATGAAGATAGAAATCAGTAGCAGAAAGACCTCTGGAAGATCCTTAAAATGTTTGAAAACTAAATAACATGTTACTAAATAACTCATAAGACAAAGAAGAAATAAAAAGGCAAATTAGGAGGTATTTTGAACTGAAGGCAGAATAACTGAAATAAGATTGGCAAGTGATAACTTTTAAGTTGGGCATACGATAGTACAGAGGTACACTTCTGTGTACCTCTGAAAATTAACATTTTAAAAAGTTAAAAAAACAGAATGCTGCTATGTCAGAAATAACACAAAAGAGCTCTTCATTTTTAAATTTATGGATCTCAAATCCATTCTTCCTTAATTTAACCGCTATTGGGAAGCATCTATCACAATTAACTGCACATATTCCTTGCTCTCAATCTACAGAAAATTGCCTTGCCCCTCCATCATTTGAGAAGGCTTACCTAGGAAATTTCAAAAAGAAACAAAGATTCGGGACTTCCATGGTGGCAGAGTGGTTAAGAATCTGCCTGTCAATGCAGGGGACACGGGTTCGAGCCCTGGTCGGGGAAGATCCCACATGCCGCAGAGCAACTAAGCCCGTGCGCCACAGATACTGAGCCTGTACTCTAGAGCCAAGCCACAACTACTGAGCCCACATGCCACAACTACTGAAGCCTGCACGCCTAGGGCCCTGCTCCGCAACGAGAGAAGCCACTGCAATGGGAAACCCGTACACCACAACGAAGAGTAGCCCCCATTCACCGCAACTAGAGAAAGCCCGCGCACAGCAACAAGGACCCAACGCTGCCAAAAATAAAGAAACAAAAAAAAAAAAACCCAAAGATTCCTATGTCCTGAAAAAACAAAGGCATTTCACGAAACAAAGAGAAAACATCTACGCACCTTGGAGCTTGCTTCTGATTGTATAACAGCCATTCTTTCTTCCTCTGGGCGCTATTCTCAGGGAAAGAAAAAAGAATCATGAGATACTGGGCCTTTCTTAGGGTATACTCTAAATTAGAACGCCACCAATCTACCCCTCCATTTAATAGAGGAAAGTCAAAAGGAGACTAGAACAGTTCTGCACCTTCTGTATTAGAAAGAAGGGCCAAGTTCACAGCCATCTTGGGCTAGAATTTGCTTCTCAATTCAAGGCTGTCTGCTGGAGATGGAGTCCTGAAGGGGAGTGCTACAGGTTCTCAAGCTGACTCCTCTAGCACAGTCTCTGGAAGTATTCCCACTCCTGGAATCCCATTACATTTCCAAGTGACCTGTCTTGAAGGTGCTATCAGCTCTAAAATTCTCATCTCCAGTCCAGATCTGTGCCTTAGAAATAACTAATACTCTTCATTCAGGGGTTCAAATTTCTGACTTCTTCCTTCCTGTCACTTCTCTGCATCCAAAACCCTTAATGCTATAAGGTGAGAGAGCACCAGCAAGCAGCAGGGAAGCTACATCTACAATCCCAGGGCAAACTAAGGATGGATATGAAAAATGAAGCACTACAGGCAATGTGTGAAATGGGGGGTGGGGGGTAGGGTGTGGTAATCACTGTGATCAAAAGAGAAATAAGTCAAGTCCTCAGAGGAGGACAAAGCCACAAGGGATTCTTAATCCATAGGCTGGCTCAGCCACAGAATGAACCCCAGAAATTACCAAACTGCAATTTTACCTCTGTACCCCACTAAACTCCCATAAGATCACAGACTATAAAATATACAAATGACTCACAAAGTCACACACAATCACATTTCCACAGTTACACGGCCAGAGTCACAATCACCAAGTTAATGCTACACTGTCTGACCATCTAGTCTTAAAACCCAATCATACACAGAGCATACACACAATCACTCAAGCATACACAAGCACCCTGTTGGGGACACACACAGCCCAAAATAACCTTTCACAACAGCACTTTTACTCTCTTCATACAGTCATGAAAACGGCACACAGTCATCCAATCAGATAGTCAGAAAAACACAACCAAGTACCAGGTCAAGGAAACAAGCAATCACAAACCTCGTGTCACAGAAAGTGTCGTAGCACTTCGAAGTCACAGGCAAACCCTAGTAACACACATACAAAACCTCAAAGTAACACAAGCACTTCCAAACACCCTGTCACAACAACACTGTCGCACACCTCAGAGTCATAAGCACGCAGTCCACAGGCAATTACACTGTCACATAAGCACATTTCCAGTCAAGTAAGCACGCGTCACAAACAAAGTCATAGCAGTACTATCACAGCCTCAGAGTCAAAACAACTCACACTCACACAAACACACACAAAACCACAGTAGTACACGACCATTCGCCCATACAGTCACCAATACCAGGCTGGCTGTCGCGCGCGCGCGTACGCACACACGCGCACACACGCACACAAAACACCAGGAGACACGGCCACCCACGTAATTCCAGTGACGCTTCCTCCGAGCGTTTCCACCCTGGTATTCCGGACATACTCACCTCGACAGAGGGTGCAGTTCAGGGTCCAGGACCTGGTGCCCGGAATCCCAGCTCGGCTTCGGGTTCGCCCGCCCTGCAGGAGCCAGGCCAAACTCTCCAACAGACGCAGCCCTCTCCCCACGCGAGGTCCCCAAGTCGCGCGAACAAACGGAAATGAAGCCGCGTTCGGGACGCGGTGGCTCTGGGAAATGTAGTCCAACTCCGGGCAGGCTGTGGCTGGCCAGCGAGAACGTTAGGAGACCCAGCCCACAAACTCTCCGCTGGATTCGAGGACCCCCGCTGCTAGAACTAACTCGCCCCAACTGCCGCGCCCCGGGGATTTCTGGGAGAGCCCGCCTGCGCTCAGTGCGCAGGCGTGGGGCGCGCTCGCCTCGAGCAGTTGGCCCCTGAGACCGAGGCGAGTGTTGAGTGGGCTCGGGGCCTTACACATGTCAGAAGAAAGTGGGACCCGCCGGTGGGGCAGGTGCAGGGCACCAGCCTGAGCGTCAGACTGGCATGAGACCCTCTGTGTGCCTTGTTAGGCCTTTTGGTGCTTGTGAATATTTGTGAGACAACGCAAGATATTTTCGGGTGGACTGGGAGTCCCTCAGTGGCCGAGTGTATGGTTATTTCTGCCTGTGCGTGATTCTACGTGCTGTCGGGTGTGAGGTTATTCGTACTTGAAGCTGCGCGGTAATAGCATTTTATAACTGTGTGGGATTGTCTGACATATTAAGGGACTTCTACTTTTGTAGTTTGTTTTGTGCCATAATTGAGTGTGGTTGTGTGACTGGTGATGATTTGTGTCAATATAAAGGTACTTTTCTTGTGCCTATATCTTCAGAATGTTAGGAGTTTGACTAGCAAAAGAGCATATATGTGACTGTGAGAAAACGATGGATGGTCAAATTATTTCTTCCTTGAACACTAATTTGATGATCTGGAAAAGGTTATTCACTTGGCAGATAATTTAGACATGATTTTTCTATTGGATCAAATAAATGTATTATGGGGAAGAATGTAAAATCAACATAGTTGGGTTTTGTTTGTTTTATTTTTTAAGAAAGATAATTTCAAAGGTAGCCCTAGGGTAACCGCTTTTTCCTCTGCCACAGCCCTTCAAAGTAGACATTCTTTATTTTCTACTATTAAGGGGACATTATTGGGTAAGTTTGAGAGGCCATCCAACTAATAAAACAATAAAATGACTTTATGCATAAGAAGAGTGAATTTCATTAGAGTCCAGCATTAGTCAGATTTCCTGAATTCTAGATCAAACCCTTGTCCCCATTTTCTTTTGAACATACCTTGGCTCACAGAGAGCAAAGAACTTAGGGCTGTAGGTCTGTTGGCAAGCCTGGACTTGTCTTCACTTGTGTCAAGACCTCATGGCCTTTAAAAAAAAAATAATCACAAACTTGTGAATTTCCAACACAAAGGAGATGGAGCTGTCATTTCACCACTCCTTCAGAGGGGAAAGCTAATAAAGCTTGTTTGATTTTCAGGACCATTTACCAAATACTTTGATCTCTTCCAAATAATGTGAATGGAGTAGCAAGTTTGGTGACCAAGATTGTTGAATGAATGAACCTGTGTGCTTGATCCAGTATAGCTATGTGAAATAAAGATGGTCAAATTGCACTGACTTAGAGGGAGTCGAAGTGTTAAAGTGGAGCAAAAATTTTGTCATTGTATACATGGGAGACGTAGATTGGTTTTTTGTGGGTTTTTTTTGTTTTTTTTTTAAGAGATACACATTCTGGTTTCAAATTGGACAGCATGCATTGATCTCAAGCTACCTCTGTTTGATTCTGGGTTATCTCTTTTGGCTTTTGAGTAGTTGTGATGACTTCTTGCAAGAGAAAGGAGGCTATTGTTTAAAGTAAAAAACAGGAATTATTAACCTGAGATGAATAGGTTCCATGTGGATGGGCTTCTTATTGTATGTTACACTTGTGACATTTTGTATGTATAGATAAATGTGATTTTTCTTTTCAGAGAAAGTATAGACAGCTTTATCAGATTGACAGAGGTACTTTGACCCAAAAACGTGAAGACCTTTAGAAATACAGACTGCAGGAGCTGAGGAGGACTTTTTTTTAGCATACCATGTAATATACTTAATATAAAAAATAGTATATATTTTTTGGAGGGATATGGCTCCTGTCAATGGTAACCTTTGAGGCTAGAAGAGAGGACTTACAGTAAAGGGGAAGAAGTGACAAAGAGGACTTTAAGCATTACTGATAATCTATTTTTTCCTTACAAGGAAAACATATTACTCATGTATTTAAATTTTAATTTTAAAATTCAAAAGAAAATGGAGACGTTGAAGATTTTGGAGCAAGAAAGTGAGTCAAGAATCCTAAACTCTGTGGAAGCAGACAAAATCCAGAAAAACATGCAGAAGACTGCAGAGAGGAAGGAAACTCAGGCAATTTTTCATAGGCCCCAGGTGCCTTGTTGTTTATCAGCTGTCAGTTTCAGATTTATGTTATGGCCTATTTTGACCTTGTAGACCCTTAAGGATTAGTTACTACTTCAACCCAGCAACTAGAGCCCTGTGGTAGTGGTTACCCATGAACAGCACTGGTGAGTATATTCTTTTTCCTGGCATTGGATCATTTTCTTTGAGAACCTTTATCAATGCTGGCCAATGATTTTGACCTTCTGCCAATAGATTGGGGTTTATACCAGCACATATGAGTCAGACATTGAATCAGTGATCTCAGGAAAGTATTTAAGGTACTCTAGTATTTTTATAATAATTTTTCACTAAGTTTTTATTAAAAAAAATTTTAAGCTATAGGAAAAGCAAGAGAATATTATAATGATGTACACTCTATATCCTTTACATACATTCAACAGTTTTTAACATTTTTCACCATTTTCTTAATCTCTGTCTACACCTATTTACATATTTTTGTTTGTTTTTTGCTCTATTTATGAGTAAGTGCAACATTATGAGTATTCATTATCAAGAAAACACGTAAGAAATTTAACATTGATTCATAATATCTAATATATAATCTGTATTTAAATTGCCTTTGTTGTTTCCCTGATATCCTATATGTGCATTTTTTAAAAATTGATACAGGGACTTCCCTGGTGGCGCAGTAGTTAAGAATCTGCTTGCCAATGCAGCGGATGCGGGTTCAAGCCCTGGTCCAGGAAGATCCCACATGCCACGGAGCAACTAAGCCCCTGTGCCACAACTACTGAGCCTGCGCTCTAGAGCCTGTGAGCCACAACTACCGAGCCCACACGCTGCAACTACTGAAGCCTGTGCGCCTAGAGCCCGTGCTCTGCAACAAAAGAACCGACCACAGTGAGAAGCCTGCGCACCGCAACAAAGAGTAGCCCTCGCTCACCACAACTAGAGAAAGCCCTGCGGCAACAAAGACCCAGCACAGTCAAAAATAAAATAAATAAGTTTATTTTAAAAATTAATACACAATCCAAATCAAGGTCACATATTGCATTGGATGGGCCCTTTTTTAAAAAAACAATATTTATATTTCACAGTTCTGGAGGCTGGGAACTCCAAGGTCAAGGTACAGGCAGATTTGGTTCCTGGTGAGAGCACTTCCTGGGTAACCATCTCGCTGTTTTCTCACATGGTGGAGAGAGGTCATATCTTTTTAATGTAGAGCAGTATTCCCCTTACCTGTTTTGTGTTTCACAATGACATTTTAAAGAGTCGAAGAAAAAAAAAAAGAGTCGAAGAATCTAGAACGTTTGTCTTGTACAGTGCCTAACATTCTGGATTTGTTTGTTTTGTCATGGTTAGGTTAAGTTTAAATATATTTGACAAGAATACTAGGGGTGGTGCTGTATACTTCCTATTGTATCACATCAAGAAGCACATAATTTAAGTTTGATCCATTATTGGTAATACTAAAGTTGATCACTTTGATTTGAGTAGTGTGTGTACCTGATTTCTCCATAATAAACGTTGCTTTTTTTCTTTGTAAGTCAAGAAGTAATCTGACAGGAATATTTTGAGACCATTTCACATATAACATTTTGCCTAATGTTTTTAGCATCCGTTGATGATTCTTGCCTAAATAAGTTATAAAATTAGGGCTCGCAGTGGTGATTTTTAATTTTATCATTCTCTTATATAAAAGCTTTGCCTTTCCCCCCTTTTCTTCTCTATGTCTGGGTTTTCTATTCTGAGTATCTCTGACTGATGGATTTTTTTTGTCATTTGAAGTATTTTAGCACAAGGAACAAAGTATTTTCGTCCATTTATTACCATCATTCTTTGTGTTGCTCAAATTGTACAAATTTGGCCTCTCAAGCTGGCTCCTGTAATCCCCATTTGTCATTGAGCAATTCCTTACTTTTTGATACAGGTATTCAAGACTTATATTGTACATTCTCTGTCCCAGGCCTGGAGTTAGCCACTTTCTGAGGAGATTTTTTGAGATGATCTTTTCAAATATATATCCTTAACAAAGATATAGTTATTTGTGGTACACATGCAGTGGAATGTTATGCATCCAATAAACTTGGATTTTTAAAGATAATAAATTTTAAATTAACAAGAATGAATCTTAAATATTTAATTCAGTATTATATTGGTGTTATCTACCCATGTTCATTATTAATGTGCTATATAATATATGTGAATGGCTGGATAGATAGTCCTATTCTATTGTTTAGATTTACCACAATTTATTTAAATCCCTATGATGAACATTATGTTGCCATTTTTTTCAACATAATAAATGATACTCCCATTAGCACTCTTTTGCATTCACTTACGGGCGCCTGTCAAATTGTTACTTCTGAGAAATCAATAAAAATGAAGAGTTAGGTTAAAGATGAGGATATTTATCAAGCATTATAATATAAAAGGTATTAGGTACTTAAGAAAGGTACAAAGATGAAAAGTTGTTTTTAGCCTAGCAAAGAAGATAAAAGCTGTACTGAAGTTCTAAGAGTATATAAAAGTCATTTCCAAGTTACAAATACATGTTCTGGAAGTTCAGAGGAGGGACTACTGTTATCTCATGTACAAAATATAAAGGACTTTTTTTTTTTTTTTTTTTTCATGTAAAAAATATAAAGGTTTTTTTTTTTTTTTTTTTTGCGGTACGCGGGCCTGTCACTGTTGTGGCCTCTCCCGCCGCGGAGCACAGGCCCCGGACGCGCAGGCCCAGCAGCCATGGCCACGGGCCCAGCCGCTCCGCGGCACGTGGGATCCTCCCAGACCGGGGGACGAACCCGTATCCCCCGCATCGGCAGGCGGACTCCCAACCACTGCGCCACCAGGGAAGCCCAGAATCTCGATAGTAATGGATTTTGTGAGGTCAGCTTTACTTGCAGTTTTTCTTTTGATGACCTTATTAAATCAAAACTGAAGATAGTTGAATAAGGCAACTTGATAGCTGTTTGGGATAGTTTGGTCCAATTGGGCTGGTTCAGAAGTAAAGTTAAATAGACTAGCACTATTTTAGGTACTAGCACTATTAAAGGTATTTAAACCTTTAGCAAAAGGTTTAAATAACTTCCAGTAATTATGTTTTAGGCAGGAATTGAACACACAACTGTATATTTCACAAACAAAACACTCATTCAAATTTCAAGAACTCACAATAAACTCCAATTAGGAAAAATATAGCAATAGTTTAAAAATTATCCAGAGTCTCTATTTCTTTTTTTCTTATTTGAAAACAGCTTCTATTTAACCAAGTATAAAAATGTTAGAAAAATATACATGTTCTTGAGCATAATAAATGGTCATTATTGAAAACTTTAGAAATAAACTTAAAAAGAAAAAAAACTTAATAACTGATAATCTCATAGCCAAGAGATAACCACATTCTAGGTTTATCTTACCAAGTGCCATTTATATATTTATATAGTCACAGAAAATGATGTCATATACTATATACTGTTTAATAATCTGCCTTTTCCGTGTTTTGAAACATAAAATATTGCATTGAAATTCATATAACTTTCAAATGTTCATAATATTTAAAAACAGACCATTAGTGTTTTGAAGTAATGATGGAATACATTTTGAGTATTTATGACTGAGTTGTTAAAAGTTGTTAACATGGTATATGTTTTATTGTGACATGTATATTAAAGATTACATGGAATCTGTTGAGCATCATAATTTCTTTTAATCATTCTACACTTGTCAGAATGCTGGAACATATCTGAATAGTTCCTCATTCATGATGGCCATCTCCTAGATCTTGATCTTGGCTTTGGGTGATTAGGAATTTGTCATTGCAGGGGCTAGTGACTTTCAAGACTTCTCCTAAGAGGAGGAGAGATCATTGAACTCTATGCTGGAAAACTAGAGGGATCTCATCTGGCTAGAGAAGGACATCTTCTTACCAAAATTTTAAATCTACCATCTGGAGCTTGTTTGTCCCTTTGTGTTTTTTCCAAGTGCTTTCCTGTATTTTTGGTTCATGTTCTCAGAAAATAGAGCTTTGCAGAGTTGTGCAAAGACAACTCTGCCCATAGCTATATTTTCCCATCGTTCACACTTTTTTCTAGGTCTTCCTAGGATGGCCTTGCTTTCCTGGTAACCATGGAAATGGGGTTCAGTTATTGAACAGCCAGAGCCTGGCCTGTTCCTTATCTTTTGCTATATGTAAGATGGTTAGATTCTAATCTCATTATAATGTTCTTATTGAATCATGAGATAAACGTAGTTGAAGGACAAGCGACAAGAGTCTAGGTGAGTGAGGAGAAATCACACAAGGTGAAACCATTGCCTAATAAAGTTCAGTTTTTCAGTTAACAGGAATTATTACAATGTTATTTGAAAAGTTGCCTTAGAAGCTACAGTACAATGGGGGAAATTAAAATTAAGTCCACTTCAGTATGACCTAGCAAAAGAATTTAATTTTCATTCCCTCTGTTAACTGGTAGCTTTCAAAGATAGTTTCTATTAAATTTGGGTATATCTAAAAGAATATTTATTAAATATATTTAAGGTGTAATGACTCACAATACAGCAAAACCTGTGTACCGACTACCTATTCTAAGAAAGAGGATATTACTACTAACTTTGAAGACCCCTACATATCTACTCCCTTTCCTTTCCCCACAACCATAATAGTTATCCTGAATTTTGTGTTCATAATTCTGTTGCTTTTCTTTATAGTTTGAACCATGTACTCCAAAACTATGTTGTTTATCTATGCATATATTTTAGTTTTATATAAATATACATTCTATGATTTGCTTTTTTAAAATATTTATTTATTTTGGCTGCTAAGTGTCTTAGTTGCAGCACACTGGATCTTCATTGCGGCACACAGGATCTTTAGTTGGGGCATGCAGGCTCTTAGTTGCAGCATGCGGGCTTCTTATTTGCGGCAGGGGGACTTCTTAGTTGTGGCATGCAGGCTCTTAGTTGCAGCATGTGAACTCTTAGTTGTGGCATGTGGGATCTAGTTCCCCGACCAAGGATTGAAACTGGGCCCCCTGCATTGGGAGCATGGAGTCTTACCCACTGGACCACCAGGGAAGTCCCTATGACTTGCTTTCTTTGTCAACATATTAGTGTGAGATTTAGCCACATAGCTATAATTCATTTTCACTTCTGTATGGTATTCTATTGCATGAGTATATCATGTTTTTAAATCCATTTTCTATAAATAGCAATGTAGATTGTTTCAAAATTTGATATTACAGTGCTGCTATAAACATTCTTGTACATGTTGACTGATGGATATGCAGAGGTTGCTCTAGCGCGGAGGTGTGCAAACTTTTTCTATATAAAGACATATAGGACGTACTTTAGACTTTGCAGGTCCAATAGCCTCTATTACAACTCATCAGTTCTGCCATTGTAGCATGACAGCAGCAATGGACAATATGTAAAAGAATGAGTGTGGCTGTGTTCCAATAAAACTTTATTTACAAAAACAGGCAGTGGCAGGATTTAGCCAGTGGGCCATAGTTTGCCAGCCTCTATTCTAGGATATATATTATGAATGTGGTACCACTAAACATAGGGTATTTGGAGCATGCAAATATCTTCAGCTTTACTAGACAATGTGCAATATTTTCCAAAGGAGATTTTTCAATTTTTATTCTTTACTAACATTTGAAATTATGAAAATTTTAAGTTTAGGCCAATCTGGTATATGGATATGAAATGAAATCTCATTTTGGTTTTAATTCACATTTCCCTGATTAAGGTTAAGTTTTTTTGTTTTGAAACATGTTTATTGGCCATTTGTCTAACATGAAATGCCTCTTAAAGTTCTGTGCTCATTTTTTTCTTGGGTTGTCATTAATTATACAACTTTATAAAAAATATTTTGGATGTTTTTGTGTTAGTCATATGTGTTGAAAATATCTTCTCCCAGTTTATAGCTTGTCTTTTCATTCTCTAGGGAATCTTTTAATAAATAGAAGTTCAATGTCAGATTTATTAAAATTTTTTTAAAGACGTGTTCTTTTTTTGTGTTTTAAGAAATCATTATCTTACACTAAGGTCATAAATTTAGCCTCCTACATTATCTTCTTAAGGGTTTATAGTTTTGTCTTCCACATTTTTGGTTGTTATAAAATCTTTTGGGGGATTTCCCTCATGGCACAGTGGTTAAGAATCCACCTGCCAATGCAGGTGACACAGGTTCAAGCCCTGGTCCGGGAAGATCCCATATGCCATGGAGCAACTAAGCCCTGTGCTCTAGAGCTCGTGAGTCACAACTACTGAGCCCTGCGTGCCAAAACTATTGAAGCCCGCATACCTAGAGCCTGTGCTCCGCAACAAAGACAAGCCACCACTATGAGCAGCCCACTCACTGCAATGAAGAGTAGCCCCCGCTGGCCGCAACTAGAGAAAGCCCATGCGCAGCGATGAAGACCAATGCAGCCAAAAATAAATAAATAAATAAATAATACTTAAAACTCACTGCAATGAAGAGTAGCCCCGCTGGCCGCAACTAGAGAAAGCCCATGCGCAGCGATGAAGACCAATGCAGCCAAAAATAAATAAATAATACTTAAAAAAAAATCTTTTGGAATCAATCTCTTTCTGTAAAATAAAGGAGTGTAATTTATGTGTGCACGCGCAGCAAATGTCCCAGAATATGAAAAGGCTATCTTTTCCCCTATTATTGACGGTCATAAATTACGTTATACGTAGGAGAGTTCCCTTTTTCCACACCCTCTCCATCTGGTGGCAGATGTTAACTAGACTTACTGTGGTGATCATTTTGCAATATATGCAAATGTGGAAAAATCATGTACACCTGAAACTAAAATAATGTTTATGTCATCTATACCTAAAAAGAAAAAAAAAAGATTTCCTACCTCGAGGAAAAAACTCTCAAAATTTCATGATGGAATAAAAACTTGAAACCATTTAACACAATCTATCAAACAAGAAAAAAAAATTCAGATTATTTTTTGTATACCAGAATTGTTTTTATTTTGGTGCATTTGTCTTAAGCCAAATATTAATTTTAAAACTTAGCTATTAAGCATTCAGTCAAAATGTGGTTTCAATGAACTTCTCCAAGGAGCAGTATTATATGAAATTTTAATTTAAATTTCTTTACGTACTGGAAATACATTTCAAATGTATTTCTTCATTTGGGTCATGCTCAAAGAAGCTTGAGAAACACATCATATTCTAAAACCATATACTAAGGGAATGAAAATGACTTGAGGCTGTGTCAAGTCATCTTTCCATCATAAACAAGTCTTAGAAATATAATTTCTAATCTCTGGAATTATAATTAACCTAGAAAAGGTAAATCAGACATTCTGGATAAGTGGTATTCCTTTGCATTCTTTTAATTGTATATTAGATGTTATTTATGCTTTATGTAGAGTATATCTATTATCATTTACAGCATTTATCTATTATTATCTGCTCTTGTTTGATTTTGAAACTAGGGCTATAGTACTAGCCTCACAGAATGAGCTTCAAAAATTTTATTAGGGGAGGGATTTTGAAAATTTTCAAGTGTAGAACTAATTGTTCTAGATTTCTCATAAAACACAAACTACTAGGGAGGTGGTCTAGTGGTTAGGATTCGGCGCTTTCACTGCCATGGCCCAGGTTCAGTTCCTGGTTGGGGAACTGAGATCCCACAAGCCGTGCAGCATGGCTAAAAATAAAAATAAAAGCAAAACCCTACAAACTACTAAATCTCAACTGAGATAAAGCAGATATCCCAAATAACCAGATAACCATAAAGAAACTGAATTTATACTGTAAAGCTCCCCAAAAAGAAATCCTGGGGCCCAGGTGTCTCCACTGGCAGTTTATTACAAACATTTGAAGAATGAACACAGATTTTACACAATTTCTTCCAGAAAATAGAAGAAACACTTCCCAACTCATTTTATGAGACCAGTACTACACTGATCCCCAAGTGAGACAAAGACTTGGGGGAAAAAAAACCATCATAATTTTAGACACAAAAATCCTCAACAAAATGTTAGCAAATCAAATCCAACAAGGAAATTATACAACATACTGAGTGGAATTTATTACAGGTATATAAGACAGATTTGACATTTAAAAAAATCAATGTAATCCACCATATCAACACGTTGAAGAAGAAAAAATCCTATGATCAACTGCTTCAGAAAAATTTTAATTGCTGCAGAAAGAGCATTCGATAATATCCAACATCCATTCATGATTAAAAAAAAAAAAAAACTCAAGAGATTAGGAACAGAGGGGAAAACTTCAATTTAAAAAAGAGCACCGGGAGGGTGGAGTCAAAATGGCTATTAGGACACGGAATTTACACCTCCTCACAACTAGGGCACCTACCAGACACCAGTGGGGGACCATGGTACCAAAGGGTATGGGAGAAACCCCCAGCAACTGGGTAGGACGTGGGGCATGAGGGGAGAGAAGCGGAAGGAGAAGTGGAGGCGGGATGGGACTGGCGCCCCTGAGGGACAGCTGGGGGAGGGGAAGGGAACCCATGCCCAAAGGGGGAAATTGGGGAACCACTGGGAGGGCAGAGAATCAAAAGGGAGCATGGCCAGCTTTCCCCTGCCCACTTGGGCCCCCAGGAACCTGCTGAGATCCCGGGCCTGATCCTCTGCCCACCTAGGCCCCCTCCAGCCACGTGGGTCCTGAGGGAGTGGGAGGGAGGGATGGGGGAGCAAAAGTAAAGGCCGGACCTCTGGGATCAGCACACTTGAGGGGTGGCTAGGGGAGGCAAGGAGTTCCTACACCCAGTGGGACCCACTCACGGTTAGGGGTCCAGTGGCAACAGGGGAGACCCTGTGGGAGACAGTGGGGAGGGGCGCAAAGGAACAGAAGGGAACAGAGCCAGTGCTTTCCCTGTCCACTTAGGCACCAGGGAGACTGTTGGGCTCCCAGGCCTAATCCTCTGCCCTCAGAGCCTCTCCTGCCATGCAGAACCAAAGCCCTGCCAATAAAATCTCCCTAACACAGGAAATAGTCAATGAAGTCCAGGAAGCACAGAGAGTACCATACAGGATAAAACCAAAGAGAAACACATCAAGACACATATTAATCAAACTATCAAACATTAAATACAAAGAAAAAATATTAAAAGCAGCAAGGGAAATAACATACCCCCACCCAGCACCCTACCTCTACACTCGGAGACCCCCTGCAACGAGCTGGGCCTAAACCCCACCCACACTCCATCACTCAGGGCTCTACCTCCAAACTCCAAAATCCCACACTGCAGAGAAACTGAACTCTACCCTCAAGGATTTGCTTTAAAGATAAGCAAAAGTTAAGAGAATTCAACACCACCAAACCACCTTTACAACAAATGCTAAAGAAACTCCTCTAGGCAGGAAACACAAGAGAAGGAAAAGACCTACAATAACAAACCCAAAACAATTAAGAAAATGTAAGAGAAACATACATATTGATAACTACCTTAAATGTAAATGGATTAAATGTTCCAAACCATATCCTGGGTCATAAATCAAGCCTTGGTAAATTAAAAGAAATTGAAATCAAATCAAGTATCTTTTCTGACCGCAATGTTATGAGACTAGATATCAATTATAGGAAAAAACTGTAAAAAATACAAACACATGGAATGTAATCCCTTTCAAACTACCAATGGCATTTTTCAAAGAAGTAGAACAAAAAATTGCTCAATTTGTATGGAAACACAAGAGACTCCGAATAGCCAGAACAATCTTGAGAAAAATAATGGAGCTGGAGGAATCAGGCTCCCAGACTTCAGACTATACTACATAGATACAGTAGTCAAGTCAGTATGTTACTGGCACAAAAACAGAAATATAGATCAATGGAACAGGATAGAAAGCCCAGAGATAAACCCACACATCTATGGTCACCTAATCTATGACAAAGGAGGCCAGAATATACAATTGAGCAAAGACATACTCTTCAATAAGTGGTGCTGGTAAAACTGGACAACTACATGTAAAAGAATGAAATTAGAACACTCTCTAACACCATACACAAAAATAAACTCAAAATGGATTAAAGGCCTAAATGTAAGGCCAGACACTATTAAACTCTTAGAGGAAAATATAGGCAGAACACTCTATGACATAAATCGCAGCAAGATCTTTTTTGACCCACCTCCTAGAGTAATGAAAATTAAAAAAAAATAAACAAATGTGACCTAATTAAATTCAAAAGCTTTTGCACAGCAAAGGAAACCATAAACAAGACAAAAAGACAACCCTCAGAATGGGAAAAACTATTTGCAAATGAAGCAACTGTCAAAGGATTAACCTCCAAAATATAGAAGCAGGTCATGCAGCTCAGTATGAAAAAAACAAACAACGCAGTCCAAAAATGGGCAGAAGACCTAAATAGACATTTCTCCAAAGAAGATATAGATTGCTGACAAACACATGAAAAAATGCACATCATTATTAGAGAAGAGCAAGTCAAAACTGCAATGAGATGTCACCTCACACTGGTCAGAATGGCCATCATGACAAAATCTACAAATAATAAATGCTGGAGAGAGTGTGGAGAAAAGGAACCCTCTTGCACTGTTGGTGGGAATGTAAATTGATACAGCCACTATGGAGAACAGTATGGAGGTTCCTTAAAAAACTAAAAATAGAACGACCATATGACCCAGCAATCCCACTACTGGGCATATACCCTGAGAAAACCATAATTCAAAAAGAGACAATATACCACAATGTTCATTGCAGCACTATTTACAATAGCCAGGACATGGAAGAAACCTAAGCGTCCATCGACAGATGAATGGATAAAGAAGATGTGGCACATATATACAATGGAATATTAGTCATCCATAAAAAGAAACGAAATTGAGTTATTTGTAGTGAGGTGGATGGACCTAGAGTCTGTCTTACAGAGTGAAGTAAGTCAGAAAGAGAAAAAGAAATACTGTACGCTGACACATATATATGGAATCTAAAAACAAGAAAAAAAGGTTCTCATGAACCTAGGGGCAGGACAGAAATAAAGGCACAGATGTAGATAATGGACTTGAGGACACAGGGAGGGGGAAGGGTAAGCTGGGACGAGGTGAGAGAATAGCATTGACATATATACACTACCAAACATAAAATAGGTAGTGGGAAGTAGCTGCATGGCACAGGGAGATCTGCTCGGTGCTTTGTGACCACCTAGAGGGGTGGGATAAGGAGGGTGGGAGGGAGACGCAAGTGGGAGGGGATATGGGGATATACATATGCATATAGCTGATTCACTATGTTATACAGCAGAAACTAACACAACATTGTAAAGCAATTACACTCCAATAAAGATGTTAAATAAAAAAAGATAAAAAAATAAAAAAGAGCACCTACACAAAACCTATAGCTAACATAATACTTAATAGTGAAAGACTGAGAGTTTCCCCCTAAGATCAGAAACAAGGCAAGGATATATGCTTGTACCACTCTTACTCAACATAACACTGGAAGTAATAGTCACCATAAGGGAAGAAAAACAAAAATTTAGAAGAAAAAAAGTGTCCCTGTTTATAGCCGACATGATTATCTATGTAGAAAATCCCAAGGAATGTACAAAACAAAAACTTGCAGAACTAATTAGTGAGTTCTGCAGCAAGATAATAGATTACAAGATCAGTATACAAGTTATTTGTAACCCATATACAAATTATATTGATATTAGTCTATGGCTTTGCTGTAGAACTCACCAATTATATAATTTGTATATTGATTTGTATATATGTATATATATAATTTGTGTATACTAGTGATTGATAGCTAAAAGGAAAAACACACCATTTACAACTTTTCCAAAGAAAATGAAACACTTAGATATACACTTATAAATCATGTATGCGATCTGTATGCCAAAAATTACAAATCCTAATAAGAGAAATCAAAGACTATATTAGTTTTCTAGGGCTGCCATAACAAATTACCACAAACTTAGTTTAAAACAACTTAACTTTATTTTCTCACAGTTCTGGGGGCTAGAAGTCCAAAATCAAGGTATTGGCAGGGCCATGCTTTCTCTAAAGGTGCTAGGGGATGATTCTTTCTTGCCCTTTCCAGTTTCTGGTAGTTATTAGTAAGCCTTAGTGTTCCTTGGCTTGTAGATGCATCATTCCAACCTTGCCTCTGATTTCACATGGCGTTCCTTATATGTCTGTGTCCATATTTCCCTCTTCTTTTAAGGATACTAGTCATTAGAGTAGTGCTTACTCTAATCCAATATGACCTCACCTTAATTTGATTACATCTGCAAAGTCTCTATTTCCAAATAAGGTCACATTCACAGGTACTGAGAGTTAGGACTTGAATATTTTGGGGAACACAATTAAACCCATAATAAAGACCTAAAAATGAAGATACATATCATGTTCATGGATTGGAAGACTCAGAGAGTAAAGATGTCAATTATCCCCAAATTGAAATTCTATTACAACTCAGCAAACTCTTTTTTTGTAGATATAGGTTAGTTTATTCTAGAATTTATATGAAATGGCAAAAGATCTAGAATAGTTAAGTCAATTTTAAAAAGGTAAAGTGGGAGGAATCACTCTACCCAATATTAAGACATCCTATAGAGTGACAGTAACCAAGACAGGGTGGTACTGGCAGAGGGATAGGCACACTCAGACGTGTGCAGAGAAAATACAGAAATAGACATACACAAATATAAAGGCACAAAATCAATTTATTGAAGGTAGCCTTTTCAACAAATGGTACTAGAACAACTGGACACCCATAAGGCAACACAAAGAAATAACATGAAGCTAAAGTTTATAATGTATGCAAATATTAACTCAAAATGGATCACAGACTTAAATGCAAGACATAAAACCATGAAAACTTCAGGCAAAAATGTAGGAGAATATCTTTAGGATCTGGAGCTAGAAAAGGAGTCTATATATATATATTTTGGTTTTGTTTTGTTTTGTTCTGTTTTGCCATACACGGGCCTCTCACTGTTGTGGCCTCTCCCACTGTGGAGCACAGGCTCCAGATGTGCAGGCTTAGCGGCCATGGCTCACAGGCCCAGCCACTCCGTGGCATGTGGGATCTTCCCGGACCAGGGCACAAACCCATGTCCCCTGCATCAGCAGGCGGACTCTCAACCACTGCGCCACCAGGGAAGCCCAAGTCCTTAGATTTGATACCAAAAGCTAAATCCGTAAAAGGAAAAAGTAATAAGCTAGACCTTATCAAAATTAAAAAGTTTTGATTTTCAAAAGACCCTGCTAAAAGGATGAAAAGCTACGCACTGGGGAAAATTTTTGCAGACTACATATCAAACAAAGGACTAGTATTGTCTAGAATAAAGAAAGCATTCTCTCACAATCCAACAGTTAAAAAAAAAAGATACAATTCAAAAATGAAGCAGTAAAAGACATAGTCATTTCACCACAATGGATACAGGGATGGCAAATTAGCACACCATCATTAGCCCTTAGGGAAATGGAAATTATAACCACGAAGAGATATCATTACACACCTATCAGAATGGCTAAGATTTAAAAATGGTGAAAAAACCAAATGCTGGTAGAGATAGAGAAACTGTCATTCATGTTCCTGGTGTGACTATAAAATGGAAAAGCCACTTTGGAAAATGATTTGTCCATTTCTTATAAGAGAAACATTCATTTACTATATAACCCAAAAACTACTCTTAAACATTTAGACCAGAGAAATGGAAGTTTATGTTCATGCAAAAATTTATACAAAAATGTTCACAAGCAGCTTTATTTGTAAGGGCAAAACACTTTTTTCCCCTTAGGGTTTCCTTTTAATAAGAATTTTGATTCAGAATCAGGTATAACCTCACATTAATAATATTAGAATGTTTTGTTCCAAAATGATTTACCTGAGGCTTAGTAAGAGTGATGAAAGATTTACCGTATGTACTGTATTTGTAAAGTTTCCTTCTCATTTGAATTCTGTAAAGTAAGATTAAAAGTAATGATTAAAGTAATGATTAAAACACTAAATAAAAGTAATGTTTACAATAATAGCTAACATTTATTAAGCATTAACTATGTACTACACATTGCTTTAAGGCTTTACGGTATATGTATTTACTTCTTCAAATTGCAGAACACTATGATGAAATATGTGATATTAATGGAAACTAAAACAGGGGTTAAGTAACTTTTGCAAAGGAACACCCACATACTAAACGGTGGAGCTCAGGTGATACTGTACAACAGAACCCTACATTTTAGGGTTGAGCTCTCATATGAATTCACTAATGTCTAACTAGGATTGAAATATGATGGAAAGTAATTCTGCACTTATATTAATCTAGCCTTTCTTAAATGTGAATTCTCTGAAGGTGAGTTACTTATGAGTTTAAGTAAAAAAGGATTCTCACATTCATAATCTGAATTTTCTGATATCCCAAAGGTGAATGTCATAGGCAAACAGGTAAAGGATTTACTAAATTAATTTTTTCATACAGTTTTTCTCCATTATGAAGTTTCTGATGTTGAGTAAGGTGTGAATGACGTCTGAAGTCCTTACCACATGCATTACATTTATAAGGCTTCTCGCCAGAATGAATTCTCTGATGTTGAGTAAGTTGTGATCCACGATTAAAGGCCTTTCCACATTCGTTACATTTGTATGGTTTCTCACCAGTATGAATTCTCTGATGCTGAGTCAGATGTGAACCACGAATAAAGGCCTTCCCACATTCATTACATTCATAGGGCTTCTCACCAGTATGAACTCTCTGATGGTAAGTTAGCTGTGAGCTACGAATAAAAGTCTTACCACATTCCTTACATTCATATGGTTTCCTACCAGTATGAAAAATCTGATGTAGATTAAGTTGTGAGGCACAAATGAAGATCTTCCCACACTGCTTACATTCATAGGGATTCTCACCTGTATGAATTTTCTGATGTTGAGACAACTGTGAGCCATAAATAAAGGCCTTTCCACATTCTTTGCATTCATAGGGCTTTTCACCAGTATGAATTCTCTGATGCTGAGTAAGATGTGAGCCACGAATAAAGGCTTTCCTACATTCCTTACATTCAAAGGGTTTTTCACCAGTGTGAATTTTTTGATGTTCAGTAAGTTGTGAGCCACGAATAAATGATTTCCCACATTCTTGACATTCATATGGTTTCTCGCCAGTATGAATCCTCTGATGTCGAATAAGCTGTGAGCCATAGTTAAAGGCCTTTCCACACTGCTTACATTCGTGTGGTTTCTTACCTGTATGGATCCTCTGATGTTCAGTAAGTTGTGAGCCACGAATAAAGGACATCTCACAATCTTTACATTTATAAGGCTTTTCACCAGTATGGAGTCTATAATGTAGAGTAAGCTGGGAACCATAACTAAAGGCTTTCCCACATTTCTTACATTCATAGGGTTTCTCACCAGTATGAATTCTCTGATGTTCAGTAAGTTGAGAGCCACGAATAAAGGCCTTTCCACATTCCTTACATTGATAGGGTTTCTCTGCAGTATGAACTCTCTGATGGTAAGTTAGTTGTGAGCCACGAAAAAAGGCCTTCCCACATGCATTACATTCATAGGGTCTTTCACCAGTATGAATTATTTGATGCTGAGTAAGATGAGAGCTACGAATAAAGGCCTTCCCACACTCTTTACATTCATAAGGTTTCTCTCCAGTATGAATTCTTTGATGACAAATAAGTTGCGAGGCACAGATAAAAGCTTTTCTACATTCCTTACATTCATAGGGTTTCTTAGCAACATGAACTCTCTGATGGTAAGTAAGCTGTGAGTCCCAAATAAAGGCCTTTCCACATTCTTTACATTCATAGAATTTTTCATGATTTTTCTGATGTTCAGTCTGTTGAAAGCCAAGGATAAAATATTTTCTGCACGCTTTACATTCATAGAATTTCTCAGTAGAATGAATTCTCTGTTGTAAAGTAAGGGATGTGGTTTGACTTAAATTAGGCATTTCTTCATAGACTACTAGTTGCCTAAAAAGTCCCTCTTTATTTCCTAAATGGCTTTCAAACTGGTCTCTGCATTCCTTATCATCTTGAAAACTTTTGCACTCCCACTTACGGCTTGTAAGTTGTTCTACTATCTCCCACTGAGATGCTTCTAGTTCATAAATTTCTCTTTTTGATGACAGCTTCTTGGTTTCACACCTGGATTCCCAGTCTGTAAGATAACAAGTAAACAAATGCTATTTTCATATTCCTGGAAAAATGAAACTTCTAAGATAGAAATGGTGGACTCAAACTGAATATCATACTCATAAGATGTCAGTGCAACCAATGGAACAGAAAAGAAAAATCCATAAATAGACACACTTATAAGTGCAAATTTAGCATACAGTAACGGTAGCAGCTAAAACAAGTAGGGAAAAGATGGACTCTTTTTTAATAAATGAAAGTGATAAACATAAGGATAAACATAGGAGACACTGCTTTGGGAAAGATCCCCAGTGCTCTCCTTACTTGCTGCAAATAATGAAACCTTCCTTCTCCCTTAAAAAAACAAAAACAAAAAAAAATACGACATAAGGATAAACATACAGAAAAAAGATGAAATTGCATTAGTACCTTAGAGCTTACAGTAGGATAAATTCCAAATGGATCAGATACCCTTACTCAGAGAAATGAAAACACAGAAATAACTAGAATAAAACTTGGGTGACTTCTTCTATAACTTAGGAATGGGGAAATTTTTCCAAATCACAACTTGATAAAAATGACCACATTGGGACTTCCCACATCCAGTGGTTAAGACTCCATGCTTCCACTGCAGGGTTCAATCCCTGGTCAGGGAACTAAGATCCCACATGCCGTGTGGCGGGGCCAAAAAAAAAATGATGTTGGATTAATTATCTATGTAGAAGTAAAATAAAAAAAAATGACCATGTTACAGTAAAAAACAAAAGAAAAGGTCAGCATGTCAAAAACACATTAAGGAAAGAAAAAGGAAAAGCTGGGGAAAAATAGATATGTATAGATATCTATACTTATGTGAACTCTATCTCAAAATTGCACTAGTGGGACTTCCCTGGTGGTCCAGTGGTTAAGACTCCGCGCTTCCACTGCAGGGGGCACAGGTTCGATCCCTGGTCAGGGAACCAAGATCCCACATGCTGTGTGGCATGGCCAAAAAACAAACAAAAAAATTAAGCAATAAAAAATTTTTTAATTGCACCAGCAAATTTCAAAATTTTTGATGCAGAAAGTTTTCACTGAAGCATAATTTGTTACAGAAAAAGATTAATAACCCAATTGTCCATCAGTAGGTGGCTGGTTGAAATAATCATGGTATATCCACATCATGGAGTACTATGAAGCAGTTAAAAAGGAATACCTCTTTATATTAATATGAAGTGCTGATTGAAATACACTATTAATTGTAAAAGAAATGTCGAGCTTCCCTGGTGGCGCAGTGGTTAAGAATCCACCTGTCAATGCAGGGGACATGGGTTCAAGCCCTGGTCCAGGAGGATCCCACATGCCATGGAGCAACTAAGCAAGCCCGTGAGCCTAGAGCCCATGCTCAGCAGTAAGAGAGGCCACCGCAATAAGAGGCCCGCACACCGCAATGAAGAGTAGCCCCCACTCACCACAACTAGAGAAAGCCCACACACAGCAGCAAAGACCCAATGCAGCCAAAAATAAATTAATTAATTAAGAAAAAAAAAAAGAAATGTCAACAAAAGTATGTATAGTTATGCTCTTTTTATCTTAGGAAGGAGAGGAGGTGGAGGAAGTATAAATGTATAATACACATTTGCTTTTATTTTAAAAAGGGAGAGGAATAAACCCCATAGTTACAGGGTAGGGAAGGAACAGATGGAGGAGCCAGGAATAGAGGTCAGATTTCTTTGAATATAACTTGTTTTGTAGATTTGACTTTGGTGGTATATAAATATATTAAATAATTATAAAACAAAATTAAATTACAAGAAAGCACAGCTTAAAAATTGAAAGAAAAAAAAAAAAAAGAACCAGTATTTACAATTGGTGGCATAACCATACAAGAAAACTACTTCAAATAACTTTCAAACATAGTAATTTGACTGTGATATACCCTATGAAGGGAACAAAAAACTGCCAAAACAATTATCGCAAAGTGTTTTGAGTAATCATATTATTAGTGGTAGTGTTGATCTTCTTATTTTAGAGGCTTCTTGTATAATGTGGGATAAAATATGTAATTATGTGATATTCTAATTGCATCATTCTTAGTGTCCTTGATAACTGGGACTCCTGGCATGGGAGAAAATAGATGCAGCTGTAAGATCTTAAAAAGGGTTAAATAAAAAGCCTATAATTCAGAATCTGAATTGAATTGCTATGAACCCATGCTATAGTTTATCTTATGTTTTTTAATTAAGACTTTATTTCTTAAGAGTAGTTTTAGGTTTACAGAAAAACTGAATTAAGTCCAGAGAGTTCCCACATGCTCCCTTTTCCTTCCCCTCCAGGTTCCCTGATCAGTAATAACTTAATATCTTGCATTAGTGCAGTACGTTTGTTAAAACTGATGAATCTGTATTGATACATTATTTTCTTCTATTTCTGTTCTCCCTGACTCACCCTAGCCACACTTATCTGTTGATCCTCAAAGGATCAAACTCACTGCTACCTCAGTTCCTCTGCAACTGCTAGTCCCTCTGCCTTAACTGCTCTTCTTGGGAATTCTCTGGCAGTCCAGTGGTTAGGACTCTGAGCTTTCACTACCGAGGGCCTGGGTTTGATCTCTGGTTGGGGAACTAAGATCCCACAAGCCACGCAGGGCGGCCAAAAAACAAACAAACAAAAAACCCTAAAAAACAAAAACCTGCTCTTCTCCCAGAATTTGCATGTCTTACTCTATTCATGTCTCCCCTCAAATGCGAGCACCTCAGAGAGCCATCCTTAACCACTCTTTCTATAAGAACAACTCCCCCCATTACTTTGTGATTCTCTATGCTTTTTGTTTTGCTTCATAACACTCATCACTCTTTGTATATTTTTATTTGTTACTATTTCTTCTGCTAGGAAAGATCAATGGGGATACAGAATTTTTCTTGTTTACTGTTATATTCTTAGAATATAGAGGGTATTTTAAAATATTTGTTGGATAAAGACTCATACAGGTTTCACTGGATCAAAAATATAAAATGTTAAAATGGTTATCATCGAAAAAGGAGGGCTATTCCCTGTTTGAAAATACAGGGGAACATGAAAGAAAACAAGGGAAGTGGTAAATGGAGCAAAGAAGGGGATTCCTTAGGTAACTGATGCTAAAACAGTTTTGTCCTCCAGGGCTCAGGATTTTACTCCACAGGCCTAGGAGTAAAAGGCCTTGGTTGGGTCTGTGAGGAGAACTTTGGAGCTAATAACTCAAAGGTGTGGCCAACTTATGAAGGAATTTAACAACGGCTTCCCTTTGCCTGATCATCTCTTACTCACCTGGGCTCAGACCTCTTGTCACATCCCGTACAACCTTCCAAGGATCCTTCCCTTGCTCCAATAAGGAGAGCACATCTGGCTTAGAAATGGAAAATCCTGCTTATAAGAATGGAAATAGATACGGTTACACTCTGTTTGTCCAGAATTAAAATTGAGTCCACTGTTCATCAAGTAAGAAGGTCAATTACAGAAAGATTCAGAGAAAGGATATCTGAAGAAAAGAGTAGATAAAAGTGCCCAATGGAGCTGTCCATTTCAAAGTTTATAAAGCACAAAAAATTTATTTGGGACTAGGGGTCTGAAATTCAGCTAGGCACTTGGAAACTTTTCTAAATTTCACAGAGACTGAAGCTGAATTATTAGGAACAGACGAAATTACCCAGTGAGACCAGGTTGCTGTAGTTCTCCAACATCACGTCTCTGTACAAATCCTTCTGTTGCAAGTCCAGGCACTCCCACTCTTCCTGTGAGAAGTCTATGGCCACATCCTTGAATGACACCAAACTCTGAAATGACAACCCAGGGTTAATGGTAAAATAAAGAAATATTTTTTAGGAGTAATGAGAGAAGAAAAGTATTACATAAAGTGGCCAAAACAGAAATACGTTGAAGCTGGAAGCTTGCAATATGGCTAAGTAACAGAAAGGAAGAGAGTGTGATAAATGCAGAGCACCTAAATAGTTTCTAAACATTCCTATTACTCTGTCATAGCTTCTTGTGAACAGTTACAAGAATGAACAAAAGCCAGGTAAGTGGAGTTCTCTGATTAAATGAAATACCGTGTGCAAGCACATAACACATGCAAATTCTCAAATAAGTTGCAAATTCCTTCCTCCCCTCTTCCCTTTAAAGAATTGAAAATAAGAAAAAGGAAGGAAGGGAGGGAAGAAAGAGAGGATGGAAGGAGGAAGGGAGGGAGAAAAAAGAGAAAAAAACAAAACTGATGGGCCCATTCCAAATGTCTTTTAAAATGTTTATCTTAGGGCTTCCCTGGTGGCGCAGTGGTTGGGAGTCTGCCTGCCGATGCAGGGGACGTGGGTTCGTGCCCCAGTCCGGGAAGATCCCACATGCCGCGGAGCGGCTGGGCCCGTGAGCCATGGCCGCTGAGCCTGTGCGTCCGGAGCCTGTGCTCCGCAATGGGAGAGGCCACAGCAGTGAGAGGCCCGTGTACCACAAAAAAAAAAAAAAAAAAAAATGTTTATCTTAGAAAATAAGATTTCTATATAATTTAAGAATTTATTTCCAACTCAAGTCTCAGAATAACTTAGCAATAATATTCTTCCTTGTCCTGGCAAATCCTTTCATAGACATCATTTTTATAAGGTATATAATATTCCATATTATAATTATAATCATTTTCTTTTTTACTTTTTTTTTTTTTGCTGCACAGCGCAGCCTGTGGGATCTTAGTGCCCCCACCAGGGATTGAACCCCAGCCCTTGGCAGTGAAAGCACAGAGTCCTAAACACTGGACCACCAGGGAATTCCCTGTAATCATTTTCTTATTTTCCAGTATTTAGTTTGTTTTCCTTCTCTAACATCAGCTCTGTTTCTAAAATTCGCAAATATCTAACCCTCTGGATGATCATTTTACCACTCATCATTGCTCACTGTACACTTTGCTTATTCTGAGCAACAGAAAACCAATGAAAGATGAGCTAAACTCACACAGATGTGGCCCCTGACTTACACATTCTATTCAAATTTGAAATGGACCTTGTCACTGGTATTCACCTCTGAGGTACTCACTGATATGACATGCTCTCTCTCTGTTCTCAATCCTACATTTGATCACATTTCCAATCTTAAAAGCCTCACAGACCAAAGATTTCACCACATTCTGAGATAAACAGCAATTTTCTATCCTCATCAACCAGAAAATGGAGGTCAGTGAGAAAGAATGAATTTTGCATGTGTAGTCCCATCTCATCAAAGCACATTCTGACACAAGAGGTTCTACTCTTTCCTTAATACATTTCCTGATTAGCAGAATGGATCCCTAAGTATGGCTAGAGAAGAGAGGGGTGGGGCTTAGTGAGGCAGAAAATCTGGAGATAAGAATATTGAGCATTCATAGCCTAGAAAACAATGACTATTTCATGAGGAGAAGAAAAAACACCAACTCACATGGGGCATGGCTTAGAAGGGAAAATTATTAGTCCTCCTCTGGAGAAGCGCTGAGTCCTGAAAATACAGAGTCAGTAAAGAAAAAGGAAACTGTGAGAATAGGCTTCCTTCTAAATGACTAAGTTAAGATAAATATTTCCTTCCCTTTTCATGGCACCTGGTCCCTTCCATGCCCCAATATATATACTGAGATTTGCAGAAATATAAACAATCAAATCCCTTCCCCAATCCCAAAAAACATAGATACAGAAGAATTAATTTATGCTAAAGCAGTACCCAATTCCTATGATGTTCGTAGGGTTCTCTGACCTGTCCTGAGTGGTTAATATTTTCAGACTAGGGGCCTCTGATCCAAAATGTATCCAAGTCATACCTGCTTCAAGGACATTGATGGGGCCCTCAGGCCTAGAAGTGCTCTGTATCCATGTAGGCCAAATCTTGGAACAAACACTTCCCACAACTAAGATCTGCCTTTTTCCCCCAGACTCAACACACTAAATATAAATAGCTCAGGGTGCCCCCCTGGCTCATTCTCACATTCCAAGGTGCAAGAAGCATTTTGAGTCCAAATTGTAGGCTTCATCCAGGCCGCACGAAGTCACACTAGACTCATCAAGTAACCAAGGAACAAATCCAAAGCATTCTTTTTGTTTTTAATTAATTTTTTAAAGTTTTATTTAATTAATTTATTTTTTGGCTGCATGGCTTATGGTATCTTAGTTCCCCAACCAGGGACTGAACCTGGGCCCTCGGCAGTAAAAGCACAGAGTCCTAACCACTGGACCACCAGGGAATTCCCCAAAACATCCTTTAACAGAAAACTGCCTGGGGACTTCCCTGGCGGTCCAGTGGTTAAGACTCCTCGCTTCCACTGCAGGGGGCGCAGGTTCAATCCCTGGTTGGGGAACTAAATTCCCGCATGCCACGTGGCGTTGCCAAAAAATTAAAAACAAAATAAGAAGGCGGCTGCCTGTTGCATCCAATCATGGCCTCAGCTGAACTCAGGAATTCTGGAGGCAGCACTCCCTTGTTATCTTGCTGAACATCATTCTGCCTCTAAATGTAAGGCTGGGGATGACTTGAGAAAGTGGCTGTACAACAAATAATTTGCATACAGCACATACTATGCACTAGATTCTTTATACAATTAACACTTACGTGATCAGCAAACAGGTCTGTGAATTTAACCACTCTCTGCCCCCACTGGCTATAGAACCTTCCTTATACTTGTTTCTTTTTGTAACAGCTTCACTGACATATAACTCAACATTCCATAAATTCATCCTTTTAAAAATACAACTGAGTGGTTTTTAGTATACTCACGGAGATGCACAACCATCTAATTTTAGAATAATCTCATTACCCAAAACCCCATACCCCTTAGCAGTCACTTCCCACTCTTGTTCCCTCAGACCCTGGCAACTGCTAATCCACTCTTTATATCTACACCTATGCTTATTCTAGTCATTTCATATAAATGTAATCATACAATATGTGGTCTTTGTGATGGGCTTCTCTCACATAGCATAATGTTTCAAGGTTAGCATATGCTGCAGCATAGATTAGTATCTTTGCCTTTATACATATTGCTAAATAATGTTCCATTGTATGGATACACCACATTTTTCCCATTCATCAGTTGATGGACATTTGCATTGCTTTCACTTATTGTTACTAAGAATAATGCTACTAAGAACATTCATGTACATGTTTTTGTGTGGACATATGTTTCATTTCTCTTAGATATATACACCTAGGAATAGAATTGCTGGATCATATGGTAACTCCATGTTTACCTTTTTGAGGAACTGCCAACTCTTTTTCAAAGCAGCTGCATCATCTTACAGTTCCACCAATATATCAAAGTTCCATTTTTCCCACATCTTCGCCATCTTTTGGATTAAATTCATTCTAGTGGGTCTGAAGTGGTATGTCATGATTTTGATTTGCATTTCCACAATGATGTTGAACATCTTTATGTGCTTGTCATTTGTGTATTTTCTTTGGAGAAATGTATATTCCAATTCTTTGCTCATTTAAAAAATTTGGTGGTACTTCCCTGGAGGTCCAAGTGGTTCAGACTCCGTGCTTCCACTGCAGGGGACATGGGTTCGATCCCTGGTTGGGGAATGCGTCGTGGCGTGGCCAAAAGGAAAAAGGAAGAAAAAAATTTCGGTTATTTGTCTTTTTATTTCAGTTGTAATAATTCCTCATATATTCCAAAATACAATTCCCTTCCTGAACTTGTGATTTTCAAATTTTGGGTCCCACTTTGTGGGCTGTATCTTCACTTTCTTGGTGGTGTCCCTTGAAGCTTGAAAGTTTTTAATTTTGAGGAAATCCAATTTATGCATTTTTTTCCCCTTTGGCTGCTTGTACTCTTACATTTAGGTTGATGGTGCATTTTGAGTAAATTTTTGTGTGTAGCATGAGGTACGAGCCTGTGATAAAATATTTCACAAGTGCTGTCTTGACCCAATGTTGGTGTCATGGCTAAAAACTCTCAATTCCTCTTCACAGGAAGTTTGCTAAACCCACACCCTAAATACTTCTCTTATCAAGGTCTAACACAATGTACCTTTGCCAGGCTACCCACAGATACCTCAGTAGCCTTGCCATTGGACACAGTCTTAACTGCATCCACCTTTTTCCAGGAGCACAGGTATGACATTATATGGATGACATCCTCCTCTGAGGAGATTCATTTAACATGCTCATTAAGGACATAAAAATACTCACAAAAGAGCTCACAAAAAAAGACATAGGCCACTGCCTCACACATAATGCAAAGCCCTGACACCTTCGTTAAATTCCTGAAAAGTATTGGTAAAACAGGGCAACTCTATGCCTGACACTGTCAAGAAACTACAGTAAGATCTCTCAGCACCCATAATGTCTTTCAGTCTTATTTGGGTCTGGAAGCAACATATTCCTTACTTACAAATTTTAGTTAATCTCACTGATGCCATTACTTACAAATCACCCCACCTTGGAAAGGAACCCTGCCAACAAAAGGCTCCAGAATCTGTTCAAATTAAAATCAGCAGTCACTCCTGTTAATGCCCTCAGAGACGCCTCTGCAGAGGCTGCAGCAACCTCCTCTCATGCCTCTGAACCCCCTCTGATGGCCACCAGGTGCCTACAGGCTTAAGATGCAAGAAAGTGCCCCTTTTGGCCCTATGCTATACACCACTAGAGTGACAACTGCTGGCTATATACTAAGATCTCTTGGAGATAAAGGCTTTCAAAGACCCTAAGCCTGGGACTCTCTGAACCCAGATGCCTACTATGCCTTGGATCATGGAGGCAGCACCCCCACAAACTCAGCACAGGTACATCCCATAGACTCAGCCAAGCCTGAGCCCTCTGGAATGTTCCACCTACAGGAGGGAGTGGTCTTCCCTGTCCTTAGCCCCTTGCCAGATGCCATGGTGCTAGAGGAGGTCACCCCTCCCTCAGAGCCCTTGACTAGGAATCCTCCTGGGGTTAACTAAGTAAACAGCAATGTGAGCCCACAGAATTTATGAATAGCACTGCCACCATCATAGGTGATGGAGCTAAGTGGAATGTTGCTGCTTTCCATTCCTTAACTAGGATGTCCCCCATAAAGGACAGGATCCAAGGATCAGAACAAGTGGTCAAACTTTAGGAAGTCATCTCTGCACAAATGTCCTGACAAACAAATGGTCCCATCTGCACATTTTTACAAACTCTTGGGCCATTGCCTAAGAGTTGTCCCTATAAGGGTAAAGAAATCTGGGAATCTCCTGCCTTACAGATACTCAAACATAAATCAAAGTCATTCATCTCTACATACACAAGGACTCACCAGGACAATCCTTATTCCCTTCAGAGTTCAAGACATTACTAGTAGTGACCAAGGCATACATTTCACTTCTCAAAACACACAATGTTGGGCTCTTGCGAAAGGCATTCAATGGAACTTTCATCTCCCAATAGGTCCCAGGCAGCTGGCTTAATTAAGAGACACAATGGTCTCTTTAAACAGCTCCCTTTTTTTTTTTTTTTTTTTGCGGTATGTGGGCCTCTCACTGTTGTGGCCTCTCCCGTTGCAGAGCACAGGCTCCAGACGCGCAGGCTCAGCGGCCATGGCTCACAGGCCCAGCCGCTCCATGGCATGTGGGATCTTCCCGGGGCACGAACCCGTGTCCCCTGCATCAGCAGGTGGTCTCTCAACCACTGTGCCACCAGGGAAGCCCCTAAACAGCTCCCTTTTAAGTGGCAGTGTGTATAAGGATACATGTATACATATAGCTGATTCACTTTGTTGTACACCATAAACTAACACAATATTATAAAGCATTTATACTCCAATAAAGATGTGAAAAATAAATAAATAAATGGCAGTGTGGCAAAAGGACACCTACATGTGTCTCTCTCTTGCCTCAAGCCTTAATCTCTCTTAATTTAAGGCCTCCTGTCTGACTCACATCTCAAAGAAACTTTAGGAAACCTCCTTATCACTACTTCCTATATTTAGAGGGAGTATGTCTCACCCTCCATGCACATGAAGACTCATCACATATGAGGTCTTTTAATAATAATGTCTCCCTCTAACTTTATGGATTTTCAATCCTGCTGCCATTTCATAAGGGCTGTAGGTCAGATTGAGGGCACATACTCTCCTCAGACCCATTAACCATAGATTGTCCAATGGGAGAAGCAACTGTCCACCTGGTATGTGGTCCATTTGAGCCTGAACTTTCCCTACCCAGGAAACCTTCCCCAATATTTGGATTATAAGGTGTTGAAAATTAATCTGGGATCTCCTTCTGATCCCATCCAGGAAATTCAAATTGGTGCATGTAGGCTAAGGCTCTTAGTCTATAGGAAATACAGAAAACATGTTAATGATACCAGACTGTGGGAAACTATACAGGACAAATCGCCCAGTTTCTTCAACAAATACATTATAAACCAATCGCAACACATAGGTCTTATTTGGACCCAGATTCAAAGAAATTTTAAAATTTAAAAAAGATATGCCCGAAGAGGCAGTCTAAACTCTAACTGGATATCTGATATTAAAGAAATATTGTTTGAAAAAAAAAAAGAAAAGAAATATTGTTTGAGAGAAAATAATGGTATTGTGATTAAGTTTTTTAAAAGACTCATCATTCACATACACACTGAAATGTTTATGGATGAAGTAATACAACAACATCTGGCATTTGCTACAAAATAATTTTGGGGTGGGCAGAGGTATAGATCAAACAAGACTAGCTATGAGTCAATCATTATTGAAGCTGAACAAAGGATGGTACATAGAGGTTCATTACTATTTTGTCTATTTTTGTACAGTTTGAATTTTTCATAATAAAAAGTTAAAAAAAATGCTGATCATGGCTCAGTGAATTGATTTTACCACACACAAAAAAAATAAGGTAACAACACCATAGTTTGAAAACTCTACAATAGCATATTAATAATTTTCTTAAGCTTTCCAACAACTAGCAAAGTACCTTGAATAAAACATAAAATCAAAAAATAGTGATTAGTAAAGTAATGATACAGCCTCTCTGAGGGAAAATATAGCAAGAAGTATTAAAATTTAAAGTCCACACATAAGTTGGCCTAGAAAGTAGCATTCATCCTACTAATAAACTCATCAAATGAGCATCTATATTTATCCCACCACCGTTTACAATAGTAAAAGACTGATAGCCATCTGAAAGTTAGTAAGGGTCAGTTTCTAAACATGGAAGAAGTATGGAATACAGTTCAGCTATAAAAAATGAATAAGCCCGTCATGTACTAATATATGCATAGAATCCCCCTGGAAGTACTCAAGAAACTAGTCACACTGGTTGCCCTCTGAAGTGGGAAAACTCCGTGACTAAGGGCAGAGCTGGGAGGGAGAATTTGCTGAATGCTCTTTTGAACCTTTTAAATACTTACAATATCATCTTTTAAACAATAAAATTGAGAAGAAAATACTAAAAGAAAGGCTTCAAATTTCACTCTGTGGGATTTATTCTATTCCTTCAAAAATCTTAGAAAAGGACTATGTATACAGGCGGCATTAAAATATTTGGCACGAATATGTGTACCTCAGGTTAAAAGGAGAGAAATGGAGTGGAACATCTTTGGGTCCATTCCTCTAACTTCCCCCCATCCCCATTATTCTTTGGAATAGCAACGCCCAAGAACCAGATCACTAAAAGGATTCTTGCTATAGATTTTCGCGGACAGAAAGCTATATCCTGAAAATCCAGAAGTCAATTCAGAAACAAAAAAGAGAAAAACAACTTACCTTGGATAAAAATCTTAGTTGTCCAATAGCTACTCTTCCCTTGTTCTCTGGTCACCTGTGTCAGAGAAGTTGGTAAGAGTTAAATAATCTTGAGACACCAAGCCTTTCTTTGAGCGCAGGCTTATTTGTTAGAACCAAACATCTTCTACTCTCCCTGCCCCACCCCACGCCCCCCACCCCACGAGTTAAAGTAGACACTCAGCCGAAGCTCAGCGACTGACCTGAGCAATGATGCCCTCCCTCTTTGGGAACCAGAGTGGAAGTCGAGAATCCGCATAGGGCTCCAGGTTGATTCCTGAGGGGAAACTGGAATCTTACTACCTCGATTTTTGCCTCCTCTCTCCTCAGCCCCCCGAACTTGAGGCTGTTTCTGGCTCTAAAATTCTCATTCTGACGTCAGGTCTGTGACTTGGAGACAAGTTTCTTTATCTGGTCATTCTCGCAGCTTAACACAACCGCTCTCACGTCTGAAGACACAACTGCCACTCTCTCAAGTGGTCACACAAAATCATGCAGTCCCACAGGCACATCACGTTACACAGACAGACACACACACACACACACACACAGTGGCGTGCTAAGGCCTGAGGCTCTAGACACGGCCGGTCTTTGTCCCGGGGCTCAGACAACGCCTCACCTTCTGCTTCTCCGGCGTCCTGCCAGGTCCCAGCGGTCCGGTCCACATCAACAGTCCGCGCTCCGACAGCCGCTGCGCGGCTCAGCTCGTTCCAGCATTAACAGCGCTGACAACCTAGTAGGAAGTAACGTTACACCCGCAGGCTTCTGGAAAATGTAGTCCAGTACCCAAAAGATCCGAGAGAGCCAGCAACCGAAGCCTTCCGAGCCCCTCTCAGAACCGTACTCGTCCCAAAAGTACAAGCCGTGAGCGGCGGCTCCTCCGCCGACTCCGCAAATCACTCCGCGCGTCTGCCGTCCCAGCTGTGATGTGGCACCTCCGGTCGCGCTCTGGCGCCTCCGGTCGCGCTCTGGCGCCTCCGGTCGCGCTCTGGCGGGAAGCTTATTTCCGGCCGCGGGGACTTCTGGGACATGTAGTGTGAACCAGGAGTCCCAGAGGGCCAAAAAGGGTCGTCCTGTTCTCTCAGCCTCAGCTTACCACGGGTTGGCGCTGGATGCCGCCACAGAGTCCGAAGGCTCTGGCAGGTGGAAGGGAAGATAGAGCGGATTCCGAGGAGGCTAAAGATGAATCTCCAGGCCGTTACTGCAGCCTGGCCTGTGGAGGAGGACGTAAGGAGAGTGACCCTTTACTGCTGGTGAGTGCATTTGCTTCAGTTTGTGACCTTGGGGGTGTGGTTGTGCAGCTGTTCCTGACACAGTTTTTATGATTAAAAATAAATAAATAAAGTGTTTAAAGTCCACTTTCTGAATGTAACATGCCAAAAAGTGCCCAAATCGTTAAAGATGGGTGATTTTTCATAAATTGCTCGAACTTAGAGTAACTGTTACTGAATACAAGTTCGTGTGCCTGAAGCACGGTGAGGCCAAACTGAGGTGGTGGAGTTTGGAGCAGAGAAAGGTTTATTGCAGGTCCAAGTAAGGAGAACAGGTGGCTTGTGCTCAAAAACCCCAAACTCCCTGCTGGTTTTAACAGGCAAAATTTGGGGTGAGGGCTTCAGGGTGTGTGACTTTCTTCTGACTGGTGGTGAGGTAATAGGGCAGTGTTCCTGGACTCTTGTGCTCAGCCTGAAGTTACCTTCCTCCACCTAGGTGGGAGCCTTAGTTCCTGCAGAAGAACGCAAAGATATGATTATATATATCCGTTGAGGAGGAACCAGGATCCTGCTTTAATGGTCACGTTACGGTTTCTTTTTTTTTTTTGGCCATGCCACTCAGCATGTGGGATCTTAGTTCCCGGACCAGGGATTGGACCCATGCCCCCTGCATTGGGAGCATGGAGCCTTAACCACTGGACTACCAGGGAAGTCCCATGCACTATAGTTTCTTAACTGCTCATTCTTGGTTTCTGCATTCCCTTACTTCCTTGATTAGTAACTGTTTGAATCTGCTCTTTGGTATTCAGGAAGGTCTAGGAGGCTGAAGCCTTTATCCTGCAAATAAGAAACTGGGGACACAGAAAGGTTTTTGTGCCCAGGAGGCCCCCACTGGGTTCTGATCAGTTTCATAACTAGCACCCCAGAAGTCCCCTACTGGTCTCCTGTAAAGATATCCATCACATGACTTACAATATTACAGATTAGTTTTGCCTGATTTTGAACTGAACATAAATGCAATCATATTGTATGCACACTTTCTAACCCCTTTGGTCTGACTTCTTTTGCCAAATATTCAGTTTGTGAGATTAATTGATAAAGTTCGCTTACTCTCATTGTTGATGGTATTTGGCTTGTTTTTAGCTTGGGGCTACTAGGAATAGTGCTTTTGAACAGTCTCATTTGTGTATTTTGCTGTGTATATGTGTGCATCTTGGAGGGGAATTGCTGGGTCATAGGTTATGCATATGTTTAACTATAGTAATACATTGCCAAACGGTTTTCCAAAGTGGTTTTCCGATTGCAGCTATGTATTATAGTTCCAGTTGCTCTGTATACCTAACACACACTTTATGTGTTTCCTTTTTAACCTTTCTGGTGGGTGCATGGTGGTTTTCATTTGAATTTACCTGATGTGTCCATTTGTATATCTTCTGTAACAGGGGAAGATACCTGCCAGCTTTAGTATTAATTTGGGCAAACAGGAAGAGGACCAAGAGAATCTGGATCCTCTTGTAGAGGTCTGTACTGTTTAGATTGGTGTTGATCCAGTGCCTTCAATAGTGCCTCTCTTTCCTTACCGCCTTTAAGAACAAATAGGACTGGAGTAAAGGCAAAGGTCCATCCTTCCTTAAGAGGGACCCAAGGCCACCTGCACTGGTCAAGGTATGTTGGGGACTTGACAGTGACCAAGGTTGCCAAACATTTTAAGCCCTTTTGGACATTGGGACATAAGTTACTGCGGTGCTAGAAATCACCCTTGGGTGTGGTCAAAAAAATTACTTGAAGCAGTTAATAATAACTTCCAGAAATAATTTGGAAAGTAATTTCCAGATTGATCAATAGACTGGTATAACTTTACAGGTGGACTCTTTTGGAGCAATACCCATTCAGATGGTTGTAACTGATACTGCTGAATGTGTTGTGGTAATAGATGTGTTAATTATAGGTAATAATTCTCTTGACCATTAGGGATGTTCCCAATGGGGAAATGCCACAATTAGAACAGTGGTAGTGACGCAAGTACCCAACCTGGAGCCTACTAGACTTCTTCGGTATAGTCATGTAGTTACCGTGAGTAGTATAGGGTGCTGGGGAAGGAGGACAGAGGGAGTAGAAGACGTCAGAGGTCACTATACTGATCAAGGAGCTAGTGGAGGAAGAGGTGCTTAAAGAAACTATGTCACATAATGGCCCTCAGTGGCCAGTGAAAAAGACAATGTTATCTGGCTCTGGACTGTGAACTACCAGAAGCTCAGTGTGGCAGTAGTCTCTCTCACACGTGCAGTTCCAGTATGAACAATCACAGAGCCTGTAATGCAGACTGAAGGAGTCTGTCTTGCCATGGTTGGTGGACATTGCTAATACCTTCTCGGCATCCTGTTGCATTCTGCAAATCAGTGCCAATTTGCCTTCACAAGTTTCTAATTACCTTTATTTTATCATGTTGCCACAGGCTACCTAAACTCTTCACAATTCATCGTTAGTGAATAGGCCAAGATCTAAAAAGGCTGAAATATTACCAGAGATGTCCTGTTACCATTACATTGATGGCACTATTCTGATTGGAAGGGCTAAGCACAGCATATAGACTGCCTTTCATAAGATGAGTCAATTATCTGAACCAGGGCTGGAAGATTAAGATCCCAATAAGATACAGGGGCTAAACACTGAAGGAAGATTCTTGGAAACCAGGTGGGCTGCCCAGAGAAAAAGCCCTGAGCTTTTTAAAGAAAAATTGTTGGCCTTAAAAGCTTCAGCAAACAAAATGAGGCACAACATGTGATAGGCACGTTTGGGTGTTGGAGGCACTTCATACCTCACATGAGGATCCTCCTAACTCACTATATAAGATCACTCAAAAGGGGCACTGTCCAATAACAGGCCTTAGAAACTATCCAACAAGCTGTACAGGCTGCCCTTCCATTCTGGCCAGTCAGCCATAACAAGGCTTTTGAGCTGCAAGAGTCAGCAACTGACATTTATGCAGACTGGAGCCTGTGGCAAAAAGATGTGGTCACTAGGCAATGGCATTCCCTTGGGTTTTGGACATGCACGTGTCTGACACCATCAACGAGTATTATTAGTTTCCTAGGACTGCCACAACAAAGTACCTCAAACCAGCTGGTTTAAAACAACAGAAATTTATTGTCTCACAGTTCTGAAGGCCAGAAGTCTGAAATCAAGGTGTTGGCCTCTCTGAAGGCTCTAGGGGAGAATGTTTCCTTGTTTTTTCCTTATTTCTGGTGGTTTCTGGCAATTCTTGGCATTCCTTAGCCTGTAGACATATCATTCCAATCTCTGGCTCTGTTATCACATGGCGTTCTCTTCGTATGGCTGTGTCACTGTGTCCAAATTTGCCTTTTATAAAAATAAGGACACCAGTCATATTGCATTTAGGGCCCACCCTAATCCAGTGTAACCTCATCTTAACTTGATTATATCTGCAAAGACTGTATTCCCAAATAAGTAAGTCACATTTATGGGTTCCAGATAGCCATGAATTTGGAGGGGACACTATTCAAGCCAGTACAACAAAATACCCCGTTTCTGAGACAATTACTGGCTCATTATTAGTCACTGGATACTGAAGACTAACAAACCAATAGCAGGTTGTGTTACACAAACATCCCTATCCTGGGTTAGAAATGTGAATACCAACAAAGTGAATATTGTACAACAGCATTCATTATTAAGTGGAAGTGGAATATCCAGAAAAGAAGCAAACTGGTCATTCATGGCATTTCACATCTACATGAATAAGTGACTAGTCATTCTCCAGATGCAGTTATGTCAGATGCAGTGTCTGTTCCAGCACCTTGAGCTTCTAGGGAGCTTCAATACACTAAGATTCCTGAGTATTCCTGGGCCTGGTTCATGGACATATCAGCTAAGTTAAAAACAGATGGGATGTACTAGACCACTGCTGCTGTGCAGCCTCAAAGGAAAATGCTTAAAGTTGTGCATGGAAAAGAGAATTCTGCTTAATGGGAGGAACTGCAGGCTGCGATGCTTCCCCTGGAAAATACCCCTCAAAATGTACCTTGTTACATTTTCACTGACTCATGGGCAGGAGCCAGTGCACTGGCGATGTGGTGTTGTACCTGGCGGTGGGACAACTGGATAATTAAGTTTCAGCCTCTGTGAGGATGAAGCATTATGGCAAGAGATTGCACAAGACCCACATCCCTTGGTTGTAACCATGCGGATGCCTATTGAAAAGGGTTTTATGAGGACCAAGTGTCAGCAACTGACAATATGCAGACTGGAGCCTATGGCAAAAAATGTGTCCACTAGGTAATGACATCCCCTTGGGTTTTGGACACAGCACATTTCTGACGCTGTCAATCAGTATATTAGTTTCCTAGGGCTACTACAACAAAGTGCCACGAACTAGGTGGATTAAAACAACAGAAATTTATTGGAATGGAATCTATGAGATCATCAGATAAGGACCCAGGTAAGGGCCATGGCCACCTGGATTCACAATCACACATGTATAGATAATCCATCTGTAATTCAGGACTGAGCCCCAAAATGAGACATGGTGATTCCAACACAAGAGGTCAGGAAAGCCCAGCAAACATGCCTAGGCTGTCAGCTATGCAGTTGAGTAGCAAAGAGAACTCTTGGACACGTAGCCAAGGGTACCAGACCTGGCCAGTCCTGGAATATAGACCATATAGGCTCTCTCTGTTCCACCCAAAGGTACAGGTGGGAATTGACTGCAGTAGACACCCTTTCAGTGTATAGTACTGCCAACCTGTCCACACAGCAGATGGGGGCCATACTTTGCAAAGACTCTTAGATGGAATAGTATGGTCATCTAAGCCATAGATGTGTTACATTGTTATCTACTTGGATTCCCTGAACATATCCAATCAGACAATAGTGCCACCTTATAACCAAAACATATGCTGCGACAGGCAGCTACGTGGGATATTCACTGGACCTTTCATGCCCTGTATCATACGCAGGCAGCAAGTACCATTGAAAGATGGAAAATGGAAAGATGGAGAAACTGAAAAGATAATTGGACAACTGAGACAGCTCCCAGTGGAGCACATAATTAAGACAGGCAGTTTGGGCACTAAATGTCGCAATTCTCCCAAAATGTTACCTTCCATTTAAATAGAATGTTTAATTATGAGGTTGGAGAGGATGGAAGAGGCCCAGACTGCTGTCAAAAACCCAATCCACGTAATTAACTTCTCACTATACCTTTTTGCCTTCTGCACATACCCTTGGAGAAAAGGGGGCTGGGAAAGTCTAACCTAGTACTTCTTTTATCTCCTGGCTGTACTTGCTGAATTTAGCAATTATGGATATTGATGATAATGATCATGAATATGAGGTGATGTTTTAAATTTTTGTTTTATTTTTAAGGGGAAAAATAATGTTTATCACCCTTTATCGCCTATATGCTTGCCCAAATTCTATGTTTTGTAACCCCCCCAAAATCCTCAAAGTGGAGGAATTTTAAATTTTATTCATGTTAGCTAAGGCAAGGACTGAGATTCAAAACCAGTTCTCTCTTGAGTTCAGAGCCTGTGCTCTGCCTACTACATTAATATCTTTAAAAAACAAAAAAACCCACTTTATTGGGACTTCCCTGGTGGTCCAGTGGTTAAGACTCCACACTCCCAATGCAGGGGACCCAGGTTCAATCCCTGGTCAGGGAACTAGATCCTGCACACCGCAACTAAGAGCCTGCATGCTACAACTAAAAGAGCCCGCATGCCGCAATGAAGTTCCTGTGTGCCACAACAAAGATCCTGCATGCCGCAGCTAAGACCCAGTGCAGCCAAATAAATAAAGAAATATTTAACGCCCCCCAAAAAACCCACTTTATTAAGTACGATTGATATAATACAAAAAAACTGATAATGCATTAATTTGATGAGTTTGGAGATAAGTACATATCATGATCATGATCACCAGAATCAATGCCATAAACATATCCATCACCTCCAAAAGTCTCCTCCCACCCTCTTTATTTATTATTATTTTTTGTGTGATAAGAACACAGACTGTCAGATCTTCCCTCCTGGCAAATGCTCAAGTATACAATACAATATTATTAACTATAGGCCCTAGGCTGTACAGTAAACTCTAGGACTTACTCATCTTGTGTATCTGAAATTTGAACCATTTTACTATTACCTCCCCATTTCTCCCTCCCTAAGTTTTTATTTTTAAATAGACTAATAGCACCTTTCTCCAAGAGTGCTTGTGAGGATAACGTGAAATCTGACATGAAGTAAAGGTCCAGCAGTCATTACTAGCTGTCTCCCACAGCTTCTCAGCCCTTCCTGTTTTTTGGACTTGGGTCCTTGGCTGGGGCAAAATTGTGTGCTGAGACCAGTTGTAACTCTGCTCCTCACATCGGGGCAGGGGCAAGCTAGACTCCTTCAGGGTTTCCCATGTCCCATCCCTTCCCTCATCTAACTTTTTTTTCTTCCAGTTTCATTGAGCTATAATTGACATACAGTACTGTATAAGTTTAAGGTATACAGCATAATATTTGACTTACATACATCATAAAATGATTACCACAATAAGTTTAGGGAACATCCATCATCTCATATAGATACAAAAGAAAAAATTAATTTTTCCTTGTGATGAAAACTCTTAGTATTTATTCCCTTAACAACTTTTGTATGTAACATACAGCAGTATTAATTATATTAATCATGTTGTATATTACACCTCTAGTACTTATTTATCTTATAACTGGAAGATTGTACCTCTTGATGACCTTCATCCAATTCCCCCTCCTCCTACCCACTGCCTGGGGTGACCAGAAATCTGATCTCTTTTTCTATGAGTTTGTTTGTTTGTTTTTTGTTGTCATTGAAGTATAATAGACCTACAACACTATGTTAGTTACTGGTGCACAACATAGTGATTCAATATACTATACATTACAAAATGATCACCACGAGCTGATGACTCTTAAGGTGGTGCTGGCATGGTCCACACAACAGGAGTGGAGGAGGTTCTAGGATAGTACAGGTATAGTAAGAAACTGCTGAGGCATCTAGGGATGAGTTATGCCATATGGTATCAATAAGACATGGGGGATATTGGAAAAAGAATGAAGTGATTGCTGCAGGGACTGGTTGGAGACTGATCATATGGCTGTAAAAGAGGAACAACCCTGATCGTTGGGTATAGAACACTTAGACCTTTTGAGGTGAGGGTAGAGGAAGGGACCATTAATCTCTCTCAATTCTTATCCCTGTCCAACACCTGGCCAGTTTATCCCAAACTGTCACCATCACGTCAACATAACTGTTGATCAACAAATAGTCCTAATCAGAAACCTTCCAAGAGCTGCTGACTTCAGAAAGGAACAGCCTCCACTTGAAATGATAGAACAAGATTATTTTTCAACACCGATAGGATTTTCTTTAGCCTATTCTCTTATTTTTCAAACTATTGATTATTCTAAACTCTCTAGGATGAGTGGTAATAGACAATTGTATTGCCCTGGGCTTCCCACTGGCCAGTACAGGTGATGTATATGTGTATACATTGCAAACATTTCTTGCCACACTTGGATCATTGAAACAGGAAAAGCAGAGCAACCCATTTTTCACCTTGGAAAAATGTGTAGCTCTCTCAGGTTGATCCCAATGGCAGCTGGGACATATTTAGCTGACTTGGCTCCAGATTGGGCCTACTAGAAGTCATAGTTGTGGTCAGTGGTCACTATGTTTCTTAAGGCAATGGAACGTATTTGGTCCAAGCCTCTATCTATACAACAAATTAGAGAATCAGATGGGGTAGCCAATGATCCTGAGAATTCTTAGCTGGATACTGAATGGTAGGGGCATGGAATTGTAGGCAACAGCTCCACTGTTCGCTACAGTTGCATGGACCCATGCAGGTGAAGGCTTGAAATAGAGCTTACCTGAGTCTTGGCAGAATGCCTTGTGATTCTCCTAGAACATGAAAGGTGGGAGGCCAGTAAGGAGATGCTACCAGGCCATCTCCCATTTGCCTCCTTGTGTTAGAACTTGGGAGGCTGTTTTGAGATAGTTTCTAATCACCTTCCAGGTTCTGGTGAAGTATGGGGCTTTCTGCCCAACACCGCTCCCCCCTGCAACAGAGCTGCAAAAACAAAACAAAACAGCACACCACCAACAAAAGAACAGAACTGCTGAATATTAAACTGCTTAGCTGCAGTCTAGGACTGACTTCTCAGCAATGAAGTTAGTATCCCACAACTCACAATGCACTCATCCAGCCCCTTTGTTTCAGTGCCATCCTTTTTGGCGTCTAGAACAAGGATCATAGGGAGCTTGGTGTCTTTTCATTGTATTCATACGTAATAAACTGTCCAAGTCTAAGAGTGGTTCATAGTATTTTACTGGTTGAAACAGTCAGGCCTTGTCTTGTGTACGTGAGCTTGACAAAGATCTTTAAGAACTGCTAACAGTGTGTTCAAAGCAATCTAGACTTTTTCTGTTGTGCTCTTTACAATTTTTCCAGTCTCCTATTCCCACTCCCACATTTTAGTTATTTGTTACAGCAGCACCTCACTTCTGGTGTCCAAATCTATTTTAGTTTTCTATTATGTCATAATAAATTAACAAAAACTTAGCATTTTAGAACAGCACCCATTTAAATTTGGTTCAATTCAACCCACTCACAGTTATTAAGCATCCATAGAGGCCTTGGGGGATATAGTAATGCGTGTGAAAAGTCCCCTATCTTCTTTAAGTTTTTGTGCGTTTTTTTTGACTGCGTTGGGTCTTCATTGCTGCATGCAGGCTTTTTCTAGTTGCAGTGAGTGGGGGCTACTCTTTACTGCGGTGCACTGGCTTCTCATTGCAGTGGCTTCTCTTGTTGCAGAGCACAGGCTCTAGGTGTGTGGGCTTCAGTAGTTGCAGCATGTGGGCTCAGTAGTTGCTGCACACAGGCCCTAGAGCACACAGGCTTCAGTAGTTGCGGCACAAAGGCTCTAGGGCACGTGGGCTTCAGTAGTTGTGGTGCGTGGGCTCATTAGTTGTGACTCCCCTACCCAGGGCCCCATCTCTACACTTGGAGACACCCTCCAACCACTGGGCCTAAACACCACCCACACACCCTCACTCAGGGCCCCACCTCCAAAGTCTGGAACACCACACTCCAGAGGCCCTCCTTTCCACCTGCTGCCTGTCCCCCTCTGTACAGGTCCTAAACATAGGCCCCACCCCATGCTTGAATGTCACCCTGCCTAGGCCCAGCCCCATACTCAAACATCACCACCCCACCTGCTTAGGTCCCACCCCACCCTAAACCCCGCCTCTACCTAAGTTCCACCCCAGCTTAAACTCCGCCCCATAGTCAAGGCTATTTTCTTTTCTTTTTTCCTCTTTTAGATTGGGGTTCTGTTTTACCTTGTTGATTCTTTTATATTTTGATTTTCCCTAATAAATCTTTTATTTTTCTACTTTTATTTTATTCTTTAGAGTGTGTTAGTGATCGCTCATTTTGGCTTGTTCCCCCCCCACCATTTTTTTTTCTTTTTTCTGTTGTGGATTTATTTTACCTAGTTGCAGTTCTTTCAATTATAGTTTTATTTTTCCTAATATATTTTTTATCTTTCTAATTTTATTTTGTTTTTCATTCTTCAATATTGTACTGCTTTTTTTCCTTCTTCCTGCTTTCTTTTTTTTTCTTTCTTCCTTCTTTCTTTTTTTTTTTTTCTTTTTTTTACTGTGCCATGAACCTTGTGGGATCTTGGTTCCCAGGCCAGAGGTTGGGCCTGGCTCCTGTGGTGGAAGCTCTGAGTCCAAACCGCTGGACTAACAGAGAACCTCAGACCTCAGGGAATATCAGTCAGAGTGAGGCCTCCTGGAGGTCCTCCCCTCAGCACCAAGACCCAGCTCCATCCAACTGCCTGCAAACTAACAGTGATGAACAACACATTTACTGAAATTAAAAATACTCTAGAAGGAATCAATAACAGAATAACTGAGGCAGAAGAACGGATAAGTGAGCTGGAAGATAAAATGGTGGAAATAGCTGCCAGGGAGCAGAATAAAGAAAAAGAATGAAAGGAATTGAGGACAGTCTCAGAGACCTCTGGGACAACATTAAATGCACCAACATTCGAAGTATAGGGGTCCCAGAAGAAGAAGAGAAAAAGAAAGGGTCTGTGAAAATATTTGAAGAGCTTATAGTAGAAAAATTCCCTAACATGGGAATGGAAATACTCAATCAAGTCCAGGAAGCACAGAGAATACAATACAGGATAAACCCAAAGAGAAACACACAGAGACACATGTTAATCAAACTATCAAAAATTAAATACAAAGAAGAAATATTGAAAGCAGCAAGGGAAAAGCAACAAATAACATACAAGGGAATCCCCATAGGTTAACAGAAAAATTTTCAGCAGACTCTACAAGCCAGAAGGCAGTGGCAGGACATATTTAAAGTGGTGAAAGGGAAAAACCTACAACCAGGAATACTCTACCAGCAAGGATCTCATTCAGATTCGAAGGACAAATTAAAACCTTTACAGATAAGCAAAAGTTAAGAGAATTCAGCACCACCAAACCAGCTTTACAATAAATGCTAAAGGAACTCCTCTAGGCAAGAAACACAATAGAAGGAAAATACCTACAATAACAAACCCAAAACAATTAAGAAAATGGTAATAGGAATATACATATTGATGACTACCTTAAATGTAAATGGATTAAATGCTCCAACCAAAAGACACAGACTGGCTGAATGGATACAAAAACAAGACCCGTACATATGCTGTCTACAAGAGACACACCTCAGACCTAGGGACACATACAGACTGAAAGTGAAGTGATGCAAAAAGATATTCCATGCAAATGGAAATCAAAAGAAAGCTGGAGTAGCAATTCTCATATCAGACAAAATAGACTTTAAAATAAAGACTATTACAAGAGACAAAGAAGGACACTACGTGATGATCAAGGGTTCAATCCAAGAAGAAGATATAACAATTGTAAATATTTATGCACCCAACATAGGAGCACCTCAATACATCAGGCAAATGCTAACAGCCATAAAAGGGGAAATCGACAGTAACACAATCATAGTAGGGGACCCTAACACCCCACTTTCACCAATGGACAGATCATCCAAAATGAAAATAAATAAGGAAACACAAGCTTTAAATGACACATTAAACAAGATGGACTTAAGTGATATTTATAGGACATTCCATCCAAAAACAACAGAATACACTTTCTTCTCAAATGCTCATGGAACATTCTCTAGCATAGACCATATCTTGGGTCGCAAATCAAGCCTTGGTAAATTTAAGAAAATTGAAATTGTATCAAGCATCTTTTCCAACCACACGCTATGAGACTAGATATCAATTATAGGAAAAAAGCTGTAAAAAATACAAACACATGGAGGCTAAACAATATGCTACTACATAACCAAGAGATCACTGAAGAAATCAAAGAGGAAATCAAAAAATACCTAGAAACAAATAACAATGAAAACAAAATGACCCAAAACCTATGGGATGCAGCAAAAGCAGTTCTAAGAGGGAAGTTTATAGCAATACAATCCTACCTCAAGAATCAAGAAAAATCTCAAATAAACAACCTAACCTTACACCTAAAGCAATTAGAGAAAGAAGAACAAAAAACTCCCAAAGTTAGCAGAAGGAAAGAAATAATAAGGATCAGATCAGAAATAAATAAAAAAGAAATGAAGGAAACAATAGCAAAGATCAATAAAACTAAAAGCTGGTTCTGTGAGAAGATAAACAACATTGATAAACCATTACCCAGACTCATCAAGAAAAAAGGACGAAGACTCAAATCCACAGAATTAGAAACGGAAAAGGAGAAGTAACAACTAATACTGCAGAAATACAAAGGATCATGAGAGATTACTACAAGCCACTATATGCCAATAAAATGGACAACCTGGAAGAAATGGACAAATTCTTAGAAAGGCACAACCATCTGCGACTGAACCAGGATAAAGAGAAAATATAAACAGACCAATTACAAGCACTGAAATTGAAACTGTGATTAAAGATCTTCCAACAGGGGCTTCCCTGGTGGCACAGTGGTTGAGAGTCTGCCTGCCGATGCAGGGGACACAGGTTCGTGCCCTGGTCCAGGAAGATCCCACATGCCGCGGAGCGGCTGGGCCCGTGAGCCATGGCCGCTGAGCCTGCGTGTCCGGAGCCTGTGCTCGGCAACGGGAGAGGCCACCACAGTGAGAGGCCCACGTACCACAAAAAAAAAGAAAAAAAAAAAAAATGTGCAAAGGACCTGAGAATATTTTGGCAGTTCCTCAAAAAGTTAAACATTGACTTACCATATGACTCAGCAATTTCATTCCTAGGTATATACTCAAGGGAATTGAAAACATGTACAATTGACCCTTCAACATGTGTTTGAATTGCACAGGTCCACTTATATGTCAGTTTTTTCCAATAGTAACTTACTACAGTAGTACACAGTCCATAGTTGGTTGAACCCATGGATGCTGAGGAACTGAGGGTAGGGATGGCTGACTATAAGTTATGCTTGGATTAACCCCCACTTTGTTCAAGGGGCAACTGTAATCCTACAGAAACTTGTTCATGAATGTTCACAGCATCATTATTTGTAATAGCCCAAGTGTGGAAATAATCCAATGTCTGTCAATTGATGAATGGATAAACCATGATGGAATTTATTTTAGCCATGAAAAGGAAGTAGTGATACATGCTACAGTATGTGAACCTCAAGACATTATGTGAAAGAGCCAGTCACAAAGACCACATATTGCATTATGCCATTTACATTGGCAGCCTATGGACACAGAAAGTAGATTACTGGTTGCCCAGGGTTGAGGAGAGAGGGTGAAAAAAGGGGAGTGACTACTAATGGGTACAAGGTTTCTTTGGGGGAGGAAGAAAATGTTTTAAAATTAGATTATGGTGATGGTAGCACAACTCTGTACATACAATTAATAGCCATCTAACTGTATACCTTAAAAGGGTACACTTTATTATATATAAATTATAGCTCTAATAAAGCTATTTTCAAATATAAAGCTGTTTTTAAAAAAATATGTATACTTGTCATTTTACCATTCTTTGAACTTTTCTGGAGGTTTGAAATATTCTAAAGATAAAAGTTGGAAAACAAACCATAAAAGTATACTTTTATCCAAATGTAGATCAAAAGATGTTAAGTAAAAGTACATGAGGAATGTGTACTCTTACTTCCTCATGAGGATGTAGTAAAATTGCTCTCTTATTTATGCTAATTGTATTCACTGTTTATGATTCCATTCTATCATACAGCTTTAAATACTATCCATACACCCATGCCTTTCATATTTTCTCTCCAGCCTGTACTCATTTGAAAAACCAGAAACATAAATCCAAACAGCTCATTAACTTTTATATTTGGATGTCTAACAATCACCTCAAACCTAGCATGTCCAAAACCAAACTCTTAATTTAACCTTATTGTTAAGTTAACTCAATTCTTCAACTAGTCAAGCCAGAAAACTTGGAGTCATTCTCAACTCTTTCTCTTACAACCAACAACCAAAGTATCAGCAAAATCAGCAAATTTCTGGCTCTACTATCCAACCACTTTTCATCACTTAAATTGTTAATACATTGCTCACCTGGACGCTGATTCTTTGGCCTCCCTGCTTCCACCTTGCACCTCTAATATTTTCATTACCTAGCAGGTAGGGTAATCCTTTTAAAGTATGAGTCAGTAATTAAGACCTTTTATATATGTCACATTTTAGTCACAGTAAGAACATCATCATGATTCAAAAGCCATTACATAATCTGACCCATTCTAAAATCCACAGCTCTGATCACATTTCATATACTTTTTCCCTTCCCTCTCTGAGCCATACTGGCCGCCTTGCTGTTCCTCACACATAGTAATTCTGTTCCTGCTTCATGACGTTTGTACCTACTATGCCTTTTTTGCCTGAAATTCCCTCTTCCCAGATAACTACATGGTTTGCACTATGTAATACATGTTAGTTGAATGAAAGAACGCACCCGTCTGGTTCTCCTCCTTCACGCCAATCTCTCCCTGCCTACACATACCCTTTAACCCCAGTTCTCTATACAGAGGGGACTATAATCATCCCAATGCTCCAACCATTACACTTCTGTGGGCTACAATGGACTGAAATTTTGTGTCCCTGCAAAATATATATTTTGAAATTCTAACCCCTAAGGTGATAGTATTAGGAGGTGGGGCTTTCAGGAGGTGATCAGGTCATGAGGGCAGAGCCCTCATGAATGAGATTAGTGCCCTTATATAAAAGACCCCAGAGAGATTCCCCCTTCTTCCATGTGAGATTACAATGAGAATATGATAGAATATGAGGAAGTCTATCAGATACTGAACCTTCTGGTGCCTTGATCTTGAACTTCCCAGCCTCCAGAACTAAGAGAAATCAATTTTTGTTGTTTATAAGCCACCAAGTCTCTGGTATTTTGTTATAGCCGCCCGGATGGATTAAGACAGGGGCTTTCCACTCTTCCATCTTTAGCTCTTTCTTTTGGGTACCCTACTGAACTCCTCCTGTAGTTGATTCTACTTTAAAAAAAAAATTTATGGACTTGTTCCTAGGTTCCCTAGTCTATAAATTTCTTTTTTTAATTTTAATTTTTTTATTTTTTGAGGATTTTCTTTTATAGTTGCTGTACAATATTATATAAGTTACAAGTGTACAATATGATGATTCATAATTTTTTTAAAATTTTATTTACTCTTGGCTGCATTGGGTCTTTGTTGCTGCATGCAGGCTTTCTCTAATTGCGGCGAGCAGGGGCTCTTTCTTGTTGTGATGCGTGGGCTTCTCATTGCAGTGGCTTCTCTTGTTGTGGAGCACAGGCTCTAGGCATGCGGGCTTCAGTAGTTGTGGCGCACAGGCTCAGTAGTTGTGGCTTACAGGCTTTGTTGCTCTGCGGCATGTGGGATCTTCCCAGACCAGGGCTCGAACCTGTGTCCCCTGCATTGGCAAGCGGATTCTTAACCACTGCACCACCAGGGAGGCCCCATAATTTTTAAAGGTTATACTCCATTTATATTTATTATAATATATTGGCTATATTCCCCATGCTGTACAATATATCCTTGTAGCTTATTTTATACCTACTAGTTATTCCATATAATTTTCTTTTTTTAATATAGATATATTTTATACCTACTAGTTTGCACCTCTTATTCCATATAAATTTATATATATATATATATATATATTTATTTATTTATTTATTTATTTATTTATTTATTTATTTATTTTGGGCTGCGTCGGGTCTTCGTTGCTGCTTGTGGACTTTCTCTAGTTGCGGCGAGTGGGGGCTGCTCTTCGTTGCAGTGCGTGGGCTTCTCATTGCAGTGACTTCTCTTTGTTGTGGAGCGTGGGCTCTAGGCGCATGGGCTTCAGTAGTTGTGGTGCATGGGCTTAGTTACTCCACGGCATGTGGGATCTTCCCAGACAAGGGCTTGAACCCATGTCTCCTGCATTGGCAGGTGGATTCCTAACCACTGTACCAACAGGAAAGTCCTATAAATTTCTTAATAGCTTAAAAATCTTATAATCTTTTCATCACCTAGTAAATATCTTGTACCAATTATAAAATCAGTAATGGTTGGAAGAATAAATGAATAAATGAGTAAAATAATGAACAGGAAAACTGGTTCAGGGAAGAAACATCTCAGAAATTTTAAGAAAGTGACACTTACACAAATCTAAATGCACAAGAAAAGTAACTGTGTAAGAATGGTCTTCACTGTAAAGGTAGAAATTTGTTACTGAAGAGGAACAAGGGTTGTACTTCCCACTTTGAAATGGGAAGGAAGCAAGAGAAGAGAAGTATGGACAGTGAGAGGTAGAGGTAGAGGTAAGGAAATTTGAGTTTGGTGTAGAGGTCTTACTTTTCTCTACAGGTTTTGACTATTAATGGAAACTTCCCAGAAAACATCTCAGGGTTGTTTCCTCCATAAGCAGCTAGGTTACATCCTTCAATGCCCTCTCCTTGCCTGACCATCCCTCACTTCCCTGGAAGCAAGTCCCTTGCCACCTCTCTGCCAACCATCCAGGGCTCTTCCCTGTGCTCCAATAAGGATACCACATCTGGCTTAGGAATGGAGAGTCCTCTCCCAAGAGAAATGGTACACAGTTTTCCTATGGGAGGCTTAGAATTCAAAATCAAAGAGAGGTCACTATTTAGAGAAGATGGAGCCTCAACCCCAATGGAGCTACACATTTTCAACTCTACAAAGCTCAAGCCTTTTCGTTGGGAACAGGGAAAAGAAATGTACAGGATATTTGAAAAGAGCAGAGAAATTCTCAATTGGAGAAGGAAATATTCCAGAGGGAAGACTGAATTTTTAGATAAAGGTATGCTTACCAACTGAGACCAGGTTGTTATAGTTTTCCAAAGTTACATTTCTGTACAAATCCCTCTGATCAGAATCCAGTCATTCCCACTCCTGAGAAAAGTCTACAGACACATCCTTGAATAACACCAACCCCTGAAACAATAGATCCATGTATGAAGGATATAATAAAAGCAAATGCTTTTAAGATGGGAGAAGAGAAGAAAAAGGTAAAATACAGGTGATAAAGAGAGTGTTTATAGGAAGTGACACATAGAACAAATAGGCTGGGTCTGGAGGCCTGGAAGTCAGTATGATTTAATTTATGTCCTCAAAAAAATCCCATTTCCTGAAGATAGATCAAACTATCTGTTCACAGTAGGATATTTCCAGTATCCAACCATGTTTGGGACGTACAAAGTCTAGCTAAGTGGAGTTTCTCTATTATGTGAAATAGTAAAGTTACCATCTAGTCTAGTAATGCCTGGTATATAATCAATTGTCAGTAAATGGTAGTTCCCTCCACCTACTCTTTACTCATTTAACCCTAAGGAGAAAAAGTGACCAACTCTACAAAATATCTAATAATAAAATTTGAGAATAAAAGTGATAAAGAGAAGATACTTAAAAAAAGTTAAGACAGAAAAAACAGGTCATATATAAAGTATCAGGAATCAGAAATGCAATGAACTTCTAAACATCACTGTTGGAATCAAGAAAACATAAAGATATGTCTAGAGGAGAGTTTCTCAACCTTGGCAATGTCGACATTTGGGGCTGGATAATTCTTTGTTGCAGGGTTGGGGTTGTTCTATGCATTGTTTGTTGATATACAGCACCAAATCTGACCTCTACTAGATGCCAGTGTTACTCCCCTCTCCCAGATATGACAACCAAAAATATCTCTAGACATTGCCAAATATCCACCCCTAGGCGGATGAGGTAGGGGCAAAATTGTCCCTGCTTGAGAACCAGTTTAGGGTCTAGACTAGCAAGGGCTCAAAATATTTACCTGCTATTTCTAAGCATCTTTGCTTAGAAGTAACTGGTTGTGCTTTATAAAAACTATAGAGTAAACCATGAAAGAGGTATATTAAGTATCCAGATATGGGTAAATAAGGGTCACAGGAGAAAGAGGACAGAAGGTTCCAATGTAGCTGTGAAAGAAAAGTACCAGGGTGACAGCTGTGTAGCAAGTCAGAACAACACGCAATTGAGACAGGAGCAGTCAAACAAAGGAAACCAGAAGAGGGTATTGAAGAAATAAATGACTGATGTTTATGACAATTTGGAAAATGTTATTGATAGTCATGTGATAGTGATGTTTGCACAGATTGTGGATTAGCAATACAAATGTGGAAAACTGAACAAAGAAGTTTATCAGATAACTAGTACAGGAAAAAATATAGTAGAAATAATAAGTCTGCTTAGTATACTATTTGGCTAGGCTATAATATTTACATATTAGTAACTATGTACACAATATAGAGTTAACTAAAAATCATAAACATTTTGGGGAAAGTGTTGGAAAACGCTGTTTCCATTCTAACACACGGGGAAGCCAAGGGATGACTACTAAACTTGATTATTCCACAAAGAGTAAAATAAGAATAACTGGAAACACTACAGGGATAAATACCAAAGGCAGTTAGCCAAGTCTTTGGACAGGAACTAGGTGATATGGCAAGACCATGCTACTTTAATTAGAAGCATATTTCTATTTGAATCATTAATACTTAAATTTTGCTATGAGTTCAAAAATCCCATTTTAAATAAATAGACTCTGCATATAAGTCAAGAATTTTTTCAAGATGCAGGTTCATTCTTATACCACGTGGTAACATAAAGGGATTTATTCTTTTTGTGAAAATTCTTTAATAAACACCATTTTTATTGGAAGCATTATTATCCAGCATATGGAATCAACTGACTTAATCTTTCTTCTCATTTCGATCTTTGGCATTAATAAGACCTTTAAGATCTGTCTGTCTGTATGGGCTCTAACAGTAAGGTTCTCAATAAACTTATGTTCTGGGATGATCCAACCTGTAGCCAGGCATCACTAAACTGTAATAAACGTTCCTGGTTCCTGAGTTGCCAAAATCTCCTGGAGGATGAAGATTCACAAAAAGACTTAGGTCAAATGAAGATTGGACCGTCAACACCACCCATTTTGCCTTACTAGGAAGCCCCAGTCTGTGGAGATGATCATGACCAGATGTGAGCTTCCACTCAAGTGCTCAGCTTGACCTCATCACATCACTGTCTGTGTAAAACAGGTCTATTTAGCAGAGAATGTCCACATTTTCCTCCCTGTGCACTTCTGCCCCACCAACATTCCTGACCCCAAAGGGAAAAAGGTAATGATTCACAGAAAACATCGTGAATACGTGACAATCAGGGGCATCTAGGCAACAGAGCTGAATGGATGGAATGAAAGGAAATAGTTGGTAGGCCCTGGAAAAGATGCTCCTGCCCAGGAAAGGTCGGGATAAAGAAAGCAAATGCCCATGTGTTTCAGGAAGCAGAGAGGAAGCCGCACCTCACCTGGGTCGTGGCTTTCAGTCTTTCAGGAAATGCACACACCTCAGGGCTCCTCTTCTGAAAAAGGGCAGAGTCCTGGGAGACTGCAGGGCTGGCAGGGCCACGCCAGGCTCCCAGTTCTCAGAAAAACCCAGTTCAAAAGGCAGTCCTGGGCTTCCCTGGTGGCGCAGTGGTTGAGAGTCCGCCTGCCGATGCAGGGGACGCGGGTTCGGGCCCCGGTCCGGGAAGATCCCACATGCTGCGGAGCGGCTGGGCCCATGAGCCATGGCTGCTGAGCCTGCGCGTCCGGAGCCTGTGCTCCGCAACGGGAGAGGCCACAACAGTGAGAGGCCCACATACCGCAAAAAAAAAAAAAAAAAAAAAAAAAAAAAAAAAAAAAAAGGCAGTCCTTTACCCTATTGTCCTACTGTCCACTCTCTCCACTTCACAGACACATTGATAGGAATGGGAGGGAGACTGGACATATCCTGCCCCTTCCCTAACCCGGAGGCTCCAGGCTTCAGCTGCAACAGAATAATCTCTGGACAGCTGGCCGTGTCTGGAGACACGGATGCAACGTCCTCTTCCCAGCGCCACCTTATTTCTGAGCAAACCAGTGTCTTCGCTACACCTGGGGAGCAGGACTCCGGCGAGACTAGACCTACAGCAGAAAGACTCGCCTCAGTCAAGACCCTGAGCCGGAGATGCGCCCAAATTCCAGCCCCAGATCAAAGTCTGGAGATGCGCCGCTATCCTCAAGGAAGCCATCTCTCCTCGGAGCACAGGTGATCAGTCAGCTCTGGACGTCGCCACATGTAAATCACCCTCCAGATGTTAAAGGCGAGCCCCACTCGCTAAGGCCGCGGCGACAAATACACATAAAGTTTACCGGGTATAAGGTCTCCTAGTCACAAGTCAGTGCTTACGCCCATTCGGGCTTGGCTGGAAGGCACTCCCGCACTGTGAGCCTTCCAGCCCTAAGAGAGCAGCTTCTCTGTGCGAAGTAGCCCTTGGAACCGGCCGACGCCTCAGGAAGCTATGCTAACTAGGCCATCTACAAAGGGGAGCCGACAAAATTGCATCTGCGCCTGCGCACTTGAAGGTTTTTTTGCGATGCAGGAACTACAATCCCCAGAATCCTTTGAGCCGATTCCTCACCAGCAGCACAGTCCTGTCTGTACCGCCTGTGCCGAAGTCACACGACCTCTTTAGTGAACCGGCACTGAGTGGTGGGCGGATATCCAGACTCCCCTGTTGCTACTCAACAGCTATTATTACTTAGTGCCTGTGTGGTAGAAGTCAGCCAATGCCCTTGGCTCACTCCATCCCATCTGGGAAGTCATTCCTCTATTCAAAAGACTTTGGAACCCAGGCTCAGAAAAGTTTAGTGACAGCCAAAACTAGAAATGGATTACAACCCAAGACTGATTTTTTAATGATTTTAAATTTTTGTCCAGGGTATTGGTTGACTAGTTTTTGTCTATGCTAAATAAAATAAAAAATGAAAAGCTATAGAAGGAGAAAAAATGAGCACCTTGCATCCTAGTCTCCAGACACTCAGTATTCTCCAAGCAACCAATGCATTCACCACTTTCTTACCACGACAATACGTGTGCGTCAGTTTGCTTATGTGCGTGTCAGTTTGTTTATGTGCGTGTGCCTGAGTTCATTTATACAGGTACATATGATACATTTTAAATATTAGATTGTTATACACACTTAAATATTAGAGTTTTCATATTAATATATAGATATTCATTTAATTTGCTATATATTTCCATTAAATAGATATATGATAAGTTAACCAATTTGTTACTGTAATTGACCGCCCCACTCCTCCAGTCTTTTGCTATTATATTGGTGCCATAAGTTATATTCTTGTGGATATGTCTAGTAACATCTGTTACACAAATTCCTCCACAAATTCTGGAGACATGGGTACCTGCGTTTCAAGTTTTGATAAGTATTTTGCTACTGCCCTTCTTTAGGTTATATCAATTCAGCTGTCCACCACCAACTTGTATAGATTAGATATGTAATTTCCTTATTTTGTCAATCTGATGAGTGGAAATTGCATTTATAAATTTCACATATCTTATTGAGATAGGAGAAAAAATTTCCAAAGGAGTAAACATTTCTTTGCCGTTTCCCTGATATATTTTTTCATACTCACCCATTTTTTGTTAGGTCATTGTTTATATTTTCTCTTAATGATTTGTATAGCCTTTTTTTTGTTATTAAGAATGTTTTCTGTTTAAAAAACTTCCAGTTCGGGATTTACATTTCGACTTTCAATAGTTTCAAATACTTTTTCATGTAAAAGTAAACAAATATATTTTTTCCTACAATGGCTTCATGGTTTTATGTTAATTTTACATTATTATTTTCTTCCATGTTTTTCTCTAAGATTTTATGGTTTAACCTTTAATCTTAACAATTCTTAATCTACATTTTTGATCCATTTGCATTTAATTTTGTTTTGAGTTTTGCATTAGGGATCCATTTTTTAAAATAAATTTATTTATATATTTATTTTTTTATGGCTGCATTGGGTCTTCGTTGTTGCACTCGCGCTTTCTCTAGTCGCGGCGAGCGGGGGCTACACTTCACTCTGGTGCGTCGGCTTCTCATTGCGGTGGCTTCTCTTGAAGCAGAACACGGGCTCTTGGCACACGGGTCAGTAGTTGTGGCTGCTCGCAAGCTCCAGAACGCAGTCTCAGTAGTTGTGGGGCAGGGGGTTAGTTGCTCTGGGGCATGTGGGATCTTCCCAGACCAGGGCCCGAACCTGCGTCTCCTGCATTGGCAGGCAGATTCTTAACCACTGCACCACCAGGGAAGTCCCCCTATTTGTTTTAAAATCTGTCCCATATGCCTGCCCAATTACATAAGGCCATTTAGTGAATGCTCTTTATTTTACAGACATGTCCATATTTTACACAGGTCCTATGAACTGATATTCTCTAATATAACCACAAGAAATACTCAGGAAATTTAACAATCACTATATAGTACATATTCAAATTTATCCCAATTATCCCAACAGTTTTAAAGTTTCTTTTTTAATCCAAGTTACAAAGATCATGAACTATTTTAGTTGTTATATCTCATTAGTCTTCTTTGATTTAGAATAGTTCACAGCTTTCTTGTACTTCAGAATCATATTTTTGGTGTCCAGACTGCTTTTCTCCCTCGAAATGTCCTTCTAAGAATTTTTTAAAATGTCCCCATGTCTAACTTCAGGCTAAATATTTTTGACCAGAATACTCCATGGGTGATAGTGTCCTTAATGTGTCACATCAGGAGCCACATAATGTCACTTTCTCCTATTTCTTATGTTAATTTAGTTCCTTAAGCTTGTGGTCAACAGCGCTATCCACTGTAAAGCTATCTTTTCCCCTTTTTATTATTGCATAAACTATGGGGTGATGTTTTCAGACCTTTTGAATAAACCTGGATACAAATTTGTCTTATCTTTGTCATATGGCTACTTAAAACATTTGTTGAAAAATCTATATCTAACCTATGATATACATATGAAATAATACATCCAAATCCTCAAGATTTATAACAGTTCAAAAGGGTATTAAATGATCCAAAATGCCTCCATTATCACATACTACCTTTCCTATGTGTTTGGATCTATAGCTGGAGTTTTAGTTCTAGAAGAGCTACACTCTTAATTAGTGTAGAGTTGTAATATATCTTAATATCTGATAGTTCTAATTATCCAATTTTTATTATTATTTTTCTGAATTTTACTGGTTATTCTGGTCTCTTTATTTTTCTATATAGACTTTAGAATTAGCTCATGTTTAAGAAGAATTCTTGAGTGTTTTTAATTGAGTGCATCACTTTATAACCTAAGGATTTGTGAGATCTTAAGGATGTTAGTACTGCAATCACAGAACATGTTACACCCTTTCATTTTTTCATCTTCTGGTTGCTCTGGAAATTTTTAATTAATTTATTTTTCAGTAATGATCATAGGGCTTCCCTGGTGGCGCAGTGGTTAAGAATCTGCCTGCCAATGCAAGGGACACGGGTTCGATCCCTGGCTCAGGAAGATCCCACATGCCGCGGAGCAACTGAGCCTGTACGCCACAACTACTGAGCCTGCGTGCCTAGAGTCTGTACTCCACAAGAGAATCCAAGAGAAATGACAATGAGAAGCCCATGCACCGCAACGAAGAGTAGCCCCTTTATACTCTGCTAAAGATGTTAAAAACAACCAAAAAGAATAGCCCCTGCTCGTGGCAACTAGAGAAAGCCCGCGCGCAGCAACGAAGACCCGATGCAGCCAAAAATAAAAAACAAAAAATATAATGATCATGGATTTTTTATTGAATTTTATTTCATGATAGCTCAAATTTTTCTTGTGACTACTAAAAAAGCTTTTTTTTTTCTATTGGATCTTCTATTTCTTAAGAATATCTGTACGAGTTAATTGATTTCTGTATGGTTTTTAAAATAAATTTATTTATTTATTTATTTTTGGCTGCGTTGGGTCTTTGCTGCTGCGCGCGGGCTTTTCTCTAATTGTGTTGAGTGGGAGCTACTCTTTGTTGCAGTGCACGGGCTTCTCATTGCAGTGGCTTCTCTTGTTGTGGAGCACAGGCTCTAGGCACGCTGGCTTCAGTAGTGGCACGCGGGCTCAGTAGCTGTGGCTCTCAGGCTCTAGAGTGCAGGCTCCGTAGTTGTGGTGCACAGGCTTAGTTACTCTGCGGCATGTGGGATCTTCCCGGAGCAGGGTTCCAACCCGTGTCGCCTGCATTGGCAGGCGGATTCTTAACAATTGCGCGACCAGGGAAGTCCCAATTTCTGTATGTTAACTTTCTACCGAGGCAACTTCACACTGGTCTCATAATTTAAAAGGATAATAAAATATAACTTTTTTCTTTTAAGTGAAGCCACAAAGTAATGGTCTCATCTCTCCCTGATTTCCAAAATAAGTCTGTGAGTATCGGTGCAGGATATGTAACAGAGTCAAAGAAAACTAAGTTTTCTCTTATAATTCAATAACTCCAACAGATTGTTTACGTTATAGGACTGTGGTGTAATTTTTTTGTTGGCTTCTTTGTAGTTCTTAAAAAATTCAGAGAAAATTATTACAATAGAACCATTTTATTAAAAATATCAATTTAGGGCTTCCCTGGTGACGCAGTGGTTGGGAGTCCGCCTGCCGATGCAGGGGACGAAAATAAAGATGTAGTTTTACCAATATTAAAATATACATCTTAAAGTAATGATGTTTTTAATAAAATGGTACAGATGCAAAGATATGTAAAGGTAGAAGTGTACTTTAAAAAGATCAACTGAAGAGTCTCCAAATTGGATGTTGGGGTATTAAAAGGCTGTCATTAAATCCAAGCTTATAATAAGAAGAATATAAAATGTCATCAAACTGCATATAAAAAGTATCAGGAAATAGTTACTCAATAAGTGGTATTGGTGAGAACAAAATAAATTTTAATATTTAATGCACAATTTAAAATGATATAGTATTTTAGCTATGCATAATTATATCATAATTATTACAATTCTATGCAATTGTAATTATATCTTATAATTTTACATAATTATAATAGCTATATTATAATGATAGCTAAATAAAAAATAAAGTGAATTTAAAGTATTTTAAAATAAGAAAAATGCAACAAAAAAGATTTTTCACTTTCTACACTAATGATTAGAAAGTTTTAGAAATTTAGACAGGAATGAATGGATAAAGGCCTTCCAATAATTATTCTTATGGTAGTCCATTGTAAAACACATAAGGCATTCTCATATTAATTACATATCTGTATTTTCTCACCAACGAAGTCCTTAGATTTCCCCTATTAATTATATTTCTAGGGTTTATCTCTCATGTCTGTTACCTGAAAGACATGCTTAAAAGTGTTACAGATCTACCTTTCATAATATGTTTTCATATTTATGAACTTTTTTTTTTTTTGACAATTTAGCTTAATTTTATTTATTTATTTATTTTTGCGGTACGTGGGCCTCTCAGTGTTGTGGCCTCTCCCGTTGCAGAGCACAGGCTCCGGACGCACAGGCTCAGCGGCCATGGCTCATGGGCCCAGCCGCTTCGCGGCATGTGGGATCTTCCCAGACCAGGGCACAAACCCGTGTCCCCTGCATCGGCAGGCCGACTCTCAACCACTGTGCCAACAGGGAAGCCCGCTTAATTTTAATAAAATGTTTCCCAAGCATTATTTTGACCAGGTACCCAGGTTTAAGTTATGAACATTGACAGTGTCCATTTATATAACCAACACTTGAAGTTGTTAAAGATTTAACCATTTTCTAATAATTAGCCTATTTTCTACACTGCTTATTCACGTATGTCCATTAACAAGTGGAATGTTGTCTGTTACATTTATTGGTTTGCGAGTGTTTTCTGGAAAACCGCAGTGTCTGTGAAGACCGATTTTCATGCTGGCATTGCATGCATCCAAATATTAATGCACAGAGGCACTGAATTAGAGCAACAAGAGCATATTCAAACACTAGCACGCCCCACCCCACCTTTTTTGCTTGTTTTGCTTGGTACTTCTTTTTTTTTTTTTTTTTTTCGGTACACGGGCCCTCCCACTGCTGCAGCCGCTCCCGTCGCGGAGCACAGACTCCGGACGCGCAGGCCCAGCGGCCATGGCTCACGGGCCCAGCCGCTCCGCGGCATGTGGGATCTTCCCAGACCGGGGCACGAGCCCACGTCCCCTGCATCGGGAGGCGGACCCTCAACCATTGCGCCACCAGGGAAGCCCTGCTTAGTACTCCTTAAAACAAAAATAAGAATCTCAAATTTAACGTTCAACTACCGAAGAAATCATAACAGCAGGGCACATACTTAGGGCTTGAATGAAATTTTAAGCACTAGCTGGAGCAAAACAGTAGACATTGGTTTATATATATATATATAAAACCTTGTTATCTAAAACTCTTCTCAACCAGGGTCTTCCAAACAAATTGTAAACTCATACCAACATGATTTAGGTTCAAGCATACACATGGAAATAATAGTGTATTCTCTGGGATTTTAAGTGAATACAAACTCTGACTATCCGAATTTGAATTCCCGTCTTGAGGAAGTGAAAAGCTTGTTTGTACTAAGCAACTGTGCTACACTTCTACTGCAGTAATCACTTGGGATGATTATATCTAGACTGTCCTTGGTTTCATCCAGTAAAGTGCAGAGGGTACAAACAGGAAAGCATGCCAGCCAGTTAAGGGTTCAACAATGCATGATTTTTATTCTCTTGCTCTGAGAGCTTGTATCAAAAAATATAAATTAAACCAAGGAAAATAACTGAAGATTTATGGGCCTCTTGTGCTTTAAAAAGGAAAAAAAAAAGTAGCCACTAATTCACTCAGATAGAGCAGGCTTAGTGGTCCTGTATTTTGAAGATTTTAAGAATGTTTCTTAAGGTAAGAGGAAACAGAAAACATTCACCATCCCTTTCCAGAATTTAAACAGAGGGCACAAGACATTCTTTACACCCAAATAAAACTATGGCAGCAGTTCACATGTGACCAAGGTGAATGTAGAATGGAGATGTTCTAAACACAGCTAGGACTCTCAGCAAAGCTAATACACTAAAATCATATGATTACACTTTGAAAGGAAATGCACAAAAACCAAATAGGAATTTTGAGATTTTTCATTTGAAGTAAATCTTAATGCTATTAAATTCACAAATATGCTAATTTAAATACCCAATTCTATTATATAAAACACACATTGCAAACATACAAATAACTATTCTCTCCACATGTCAGAGCCCATTCACTTCATGGTTTGGAAATGGGGAGAATAGATCCCCTTAAACTGCAAGTCAGCAAGTGTTTCTTTACAGTTAACTTTAGCAAAATTCATACAGAATAGTAATTAACAATTATTTCTTTACTTGTTAACTCACAAGGAAACACCTTCAAAACTGCATTTTGTTAAAGTTTCTGTACTAAAATGTAGCAAAACTGAACTACACAAATATTGAAAAGTTTAAAATTCCTTTATTTTTTATTCCTGGTACCACTACCACAATTTACAGGGCAATATACCTGATGTAATGAAAAGAAAAAGAAAAAGCTACAACAGATAAAAGACCTCGGGAATGTACATCTAATTGACACTACATTGCATTAGTCAATAGCTGCACTTTTTGCAAACTGTGGTTATGACAGTCCTGAACAAGAAGGGTTTCCTGTTTAAGCTGCAGTATCTTTTCTGACTATGGATCATCGTTCCTTTGTGGCAGATTTTTACAGTTCCTCTAATGCATTTGGGACGACTGTCTCAAAGTAACCTGCAGCTTTCCTGACAATTCCTTGCTCTCTCTTCTGCTAAGAACTGTAGCCCTTTTCTTCTGAGTTTTTAGAACCTTCTGCTACCATCTCCACCACTTCCACCACCAGATCCATAACCACCACCATAGGGACTTCCCGAGCTTCTTCCACCAAAACTGCCCCCCTTCATGGGTCCATAATTTGATTGCTGTTGTCCACTATAATTTCCAAAATCATTATAGCTACCACCACCACCATAGTTACCTCCAAAATTTCCTCCTTCATTGTAACCATCATATCCTCCACCACCGCCACCATATCCACCACCTTGGTTTCCATATCCTGGTCCCCCATCACCATAGCCTCCTCTACTACTGTAACTAGGACCACCACCATAGTTACCACCGTCGCCTCCAAATCCATTATATCCACCATCACCTCCTCCATAACTACCTCTGCTGCCACCACATCCACCACCATAGCCTCCTCTTCCACCAAAGTTTCCACCACGGCCAAAGTTACCTCCACCACCTCCAAAGTTTCCTCCATGACCCATAAAGTTGCCAGATCCACCTCCATGACCTCTTTGTGATCAGCAGATTGCACTTCTTAGAAAGGTCCTTTTTCACTTCACAATTATGCCCATTAATAGTGTGGTATTTCTGAACAATTTTATCAACTGTATCATGATCATCAAAAGTTACAAAAGCAAATCCTCTCTTTTTTCCACTCTGCCTGTCTTCCATAACTTCTATGGTTTCAATTTTGCCATACTTTTCAAAGTAGTCTTTCAAATTATATTCTTCTATATCTTCTTTAATACCACCAACAAAAATTTTCTTCACTGTTAGATGGGCACCAGGCTTTACAGAATCCTCTCTAGAAACAGCTGTCTTTGGTTCCACTACACGCCCATCAACCTTGTGTGGTCGAGCACACACTGCTGCATCCACCTCTTCAACACAGGAGTAAGTCACAAAACCAAAGCCCCTGGAACGTTTTGTTTGGGGGTCTCTCATCACCACACAATCTGTTAAGTGTGCCCCATCTCTCAAAATGTTATCTTAAGCTATCATCTGTAGTTTCAAAGCTCAGAGCACCAATAAACAGTTTTCTCAACTGTTCTGGTTCCTTTGGATCATGTCCCTCCTCCCCCCGCCGGCGGCGGCGGCGATGACGGCCAGAGTCGGGCTGGGGGCGACCGGGCGGCGGTATTACTTCCATTTTGACTCGCCTCTTCCAACTCGAGTTCAATATGGGACCGACCATTATGAACTTTTTGATGGCGATTAAGATTTGAACTTCTTTCAAAAGCCTTCCTACATTCCTTGCATTCATAAGGTTTCTCACCAGTATGAATTCTTTGATGCAGAATAAGGTCTGAAGAATGAAGAAAGGCTTTCCCACATTTGTTACAAGTATATGGTTTATCACCAGTATGAATTTACTGGTATATTACACAATTTAAAACTTTCCCACATTCATTACATTCCCAGCCCTTCTCACCAGTGTGAATTTTCTGATGTTGTGTAAGTATTGAATCTCTATGCAGGATTTTTCCACATTCCTTACATTCATACAATTTTTCATCAGCATGAATTAACTTATGTCGAGAAAGGTCTGATGAACAACGAAAGGCCCTTCCACATTCCTTACATCTGTAGGGTTTCTCAGCAGTATGAATCCTCTGATGTTGAATAAGTTCTGAAGTCTGACATGAAGGCCTTCCCACATTCCCTACAAACATAGGGTTTCTCACCTGAATGAATTCTTTGATGTGCTGTAAGTATTGAGACAGTACTAAAGGCTCTTCCACATTCCTTACATTTGTTGGGTTTTTCACCAGTATAAATCCTCTGATGCCGAATAAAGGCAGAAACATTGCTAAAAGCCCTAACACAATACTTACATTCATAAGGTTTCTCACCAGTATGAATTCTTCGATGTTGACTAAGGTATGAGGAACGATGAAAGGCTTTTCCACATTCTTTACATTCATTGGGCTTCTCACCTGTGTGAATCCTTTGATGTACTCTAAATATTGAACTAGTACTAAAGGCCTTTCCACATTCATTACATTCATAGGGTTTCTCAACAGTATGAGTTCTCTGATGACGAATAAGGGCTGTACCATTATTAAATTCTCTAACACAATAATTACCTTTAAAGGACTTCTCACTTGTATGAATGTTCTGATGTAGAAAAAAACGTGAGGCATTAGTAAAGGCCTTCTGACGTTCCTTAAATTTATTATATTTCCCCCTAGTAAAAATTATCTGATGTATAAAGTCTGGGCCACTATTCAAAGACTTTCTACGTTCCTTACATTCATAGGGTCTCATACAGATAGGCACTGTATAATATAAATTAAGTGCTGAAGTGCTACTAAGGGACTTCCTGTATTCTTTATAATCGTAGAATTTTTTGTCAGTATGACTTTCTTGATTTGTAGTAAGTTGTGAGTCTTGTCCATAGGTATTTTTATGTTTTCTGTATTCATAAAATTTCTCTTTAGTATTAAATGTTTTATGTAGAGAAAGAGATGTATGCTGAAAGAAAGTGGCAATGTCTTCAGAGGTACATGACACTTGACTAAAATGTCTTTCCTGAGATTCCCGTTTAAGTCCATGCTTTGTAAACCCTTCCATTATAACCCGTTGGGATGAATCTATTTCATAGTTATCCTTTTTCAGAGATACTTTCTGGTTCTCAAACCTAGATTTATATTCTGAAAGAAAACACAAATAAAAACATTCACTTTTTTTTCTTGGAAGATACAAAACTTTGAATAAAGAAGGGAGATTTACAGTGACATTAATGTCTATAAATGTGAATGTAGTTTTGATATGGTGGTACAATTTGAAAAATAAAGAAAATGTAGAAATTGGAAAGTGATATAGGAAGGTAAGAGGGAAAGTGATTAGGAAAAGATAAATCGGTGATTGTCAAATTTTGGAACAAATTCAAATTATATTTTGGCAAAAAAAAAAGTTTGACAACATAGCCTTTCTCACACATTCAGTGTAGCAAATAAAAATGATACCATCAGCATACAGGGATATTTGCCAGTTTCTAGCAAAATTTCTCCTTTGACCCAGCAATCCCAGTTCTAGGAACCCAAACAGGTACTCTCGGGAAAAAATCTGAAAATATTTATGCAGAAGCATATCCACCTCAGAACTTGTTGTAAGAGCAAATGATTAGAACCAATCCAAATAGCCACTAGCTTGGTACTGCTCAAACTCATTATAGTATATGGACAAAATAGAGTTCTATGTGACTGCATAAAGAAATGAGAATCATATAGGTATTCCTATGGAGTGATCTCCATGATGTATCTTTTTAGAGTGAAATAGCAAGGTGGAATAAACTATCTAGTGTATGCTACCATTTGTATAAGAAAGGGAATGCATGAAGATATATACATATGTGTTCACATTAGAAAAAACAATGAAAGGATAAACCATAAAGTTTATAAAAGATTTCATAGGTTGGAGGGAATGAAAACAGTGGAAGGGGAGAAGAATGGAAGCTAGGCATCTATGAATTTATGCTGGTTTGTAGGTCTGACATTGGAAATGTAAATTTTAATAAATTTGTAAAACAAAATTAAATAATAAATACAAAAATATAAAAACCAAAATTGAATAGATGAACCTTGTTAGGTTGTGCCATTGGGTTGTGCCAGAAGCAGAGACAGAAAGTAATTCTAATGGTGCTGAAATACAAGATTTGATTGTACATTACTAGTGGGTTACCAAACACTATTGAAAACATTGCATGGTAGTGATCTGAGTGTTCTTATTACTTAAAATGTACAATATATTTTATGTACATTTCCCAAAAAGATATTGAAAAAAATAAGAGGAACAAAGGGGAATAGTCTCAATTCATCTGATGAGGCTGGGTATAAAATGAGACAAGAACAGTATTTGAAAAATAAATTATGATTCAATATAATTAATGGGTATAGATTCTAAACAAAATATTACCAAATTGGATCTAGTAATTTAATTAAAACCCCCAAATCATCATGACAAATTGAATTCATTCTAGGAGTATCAAGTTAAATCATAAGAAAATTTGTTAATGTAGGCCATTAACAAAAAAATAAACAAAATTCAGCATCCGGTCATAAACTCTTATAAGTTACGAATACAATAGAATTTCTTTATACTAATGAAGTGTATCCTCACAAAAATACAGCAAAAATACACATAACAATGAAAGTTTAAAATCAAGCCCCAATTCATCTTTGTGGTATTCTTTCCCAAAACCCCCAAATCCAATCTAATCATCAGAAAAATATCAGACCAATACAAATTGAGATATATTCTACAAAATACCTGACAAGCATTTTGTCATAACTGTCAAGGTCATAAAAAAACAAGAAAAAAACTAAAAAACTGTCATAGACCACGAGACATGACAGTAGAAAAAAGACATTAATGGAAAACGGTGAAATCTGAATACGTTCTACAGTTTAGTTAATAATAATGTACTGGACTCCCCTGGTGGCACAGTGGTTAAGAATCCACCTGCCAATGCAGGGGACACGGGTTTGATTCCTGGTCTGGGAAGATCCCACATGCTGTGGAGCAACTAAGCCCATGCGCCACAACTACTGAGCCCATGTGCCGCAACTACTGAAGCCCGCACACCTAGAGCCTGTGCTCTGCAACAAGAGAAGCCACTGCAATGAGAAGCACGCATACTGCAATGAAGCATAGCCCCCACTCGCCACAACTAGAGAAAGCCCGTGTGCAGCAATGAAGACCCAATGCAGCCAAAAATAAATAAAATAAATAAATTCATTTAAAAAAAAGAGAAGCCACTGCAATGAGAAGCCTGTGCACCATAACAAAGAGTGGACCCCGCTCGCCGCAACTAGAGAAATCCTGCACACAGCAATGAAGACCCAACACAGCCATAAATAAATAAATAAATAAATAAATGCATAAATCTTGGGTTCTTAGTTTTGATTAGCTTTGACAAGTATACCACAACAATATAAGGGAAACTGATATTGGATGAGGGATATATAGGAACTCTTTACACTATTTTTGCAACTTTTTTGTAAATATAAAATTACTCCAAAATTTAAAACTTTTTTAAAAAGAAGAAAAATTATGACTATAAAAATCATGTAAAACGATGAAGACAGTAACACTACTTCTTTTTTTATATTAAACTTAAAAAAATTTTATTGGAATACAGTTGCTTTACAATATTGTTAGTTTCTACTGTACAGCAAAGTGAGTCAGCTATATGTATACTTATGTCGCCTCTTTTTTGGATTTCCTTCCCATTTAGGTCACCACAGAGTACTGAGTAGAGTTCCTCATGCTATATAGTAGGTTCTCATTAGTTATCTATTTTATACACAGTATGAATAGTGTATCTATGGCAATCCCAATCTCCCAATTCATCCCACTCCCCTTCCCCTCTTGGTATCCATACGTTTGTTCTCTACATCTGTGTCTCTATTTCTGCTTTGTAAATCAGATTGTCTATACCATTTTTTTCAGATTCCACATGTATGCATTAATATACAATATGTGTTTTTCTCTTTCTGACTTACTTCACTCTGTATGACAGTCTCTAGGTCCATCCACTTCTCTACCAATGACCCAATTTCGTTCCTTTTTATGGCTGAGTAATATTCCATTGTATATATGTACTACATCTTCTTTATCCATTCCTCTGTTGATGGACATCTAGGTTGTTTCCATGTCCTGGCTATTGTAAATAGTGCTGCAATGAACATTGGGTTGCTTGTGTCTTTTGGGATTATGGTTTTCTCTAGGTATATGCCCAGTCGTGGGATTGCTGGATCACATGGTAGTTCTATTTTTAGTTTTTTAAGGAACCTCCATACTGTTTTCCATAGTGGCTGTATCAATTTACATTCCCACCAAGAATGCAAGAGCATTCCCTTTTCTCCACACCCTCTCCAGCATTTATTATTTGTAGATTTTGTGATGATGGCCATTCTGACCAGTGTGAGGTGATATCTCATTCCAGTTTTGGTTTGCTCTTCTCTAATAATCGATGCTGTTGAGCATGTTTTCATGTGTTTGTTGGGCATCTGTATGTCTTCTCTGGAGAAATGTCTATTTAGGTCTCCCACCCATTTTTTGATTGGGTTGTTTGGGGTTGTTTTGATATTGAGCTGCTTACATATTTTGGAGATTAATCCTTTGTTAGTTGCTTCGTTTGCAAATATTTTCTCCCATTCTGAGGGTTGTCTTTTCATCTTGTTTATGGTTTTCCTTGCTGTGCAAAAGATTTTGAGTTTAATTATGTTCCATTTGTTTATTTTTGTTTTTATTTTCATTAGTCTAGGAGGTGGGTCAAAAAAGACCTTGCTGCGATTTATGTCATAGAGTGTTCTGCCTATGTTTTCCTCTAAGAGTTTAATAGCGTCTGGCCTTACATTTAGGCCTTTAATCCATTTTGAGTTTATTTTTGTGTATGGTGTTTGGGAGTGTTCTAATTTCATTCTTTTACATGTAGCTGTCCAGTTTTACCAGCACCACTTATTGAAGAGGATGACTTTGCTGCATTGTATATTCTGGCCTCCTTTGTCATAGATTAGGTGACCATAGATGCGTGGGTTTATCTCTGGGCTTTCTATCCTGTTCCACTGATATATATTTGTTTTTGTGCCAGTACCATTATGCCTTGATTACTGTAGCCCTATAGTATAGTCTGAAGTCAGGGAGCCTGATTCCTCCAGCTCTGTTGTTTTTTGTTTTTTGTTTTTTGTTTCCTCAAGATTGCTTTTGCTATTCGAGGTCTTTTGTGTTTCCATACGAATTGTAAAATTTGTTTATCTCGTTCTGTGAAAAATGCCATTGGTAATTTGATAGGGATTGCATTGAACCTGTAGATTGCTTTGGGTATATAGTCATTTTCACAATATTGATTATTCCAATCCAAGAACATGGTATATCTCTCCGTTTGTGTTGTCTTTTATTTCTTTCATCAGTATCTTATAGTTTTCTGCATACAGGTCTTTTGTCTCCTTAGATAGGCTTATTCCTAGGTATTTTGTTCTTTTTGTTGCAGTGGTAAATGGGACTGTTTCCTTAATTTCTCTTTCTGATCTTTTGTGGTTAGTGTATAGGAATGCAAGATATTTCTGGGTAACACTATTTCTGTTGAACATTTCCTGGAAGGTGTCACCACTGCAGTAAGACTAGAAAGAAGTATCCAAGTTAGAAGCATAGGAAAACAAGAAAAGAACTAAAAATATTTGCAAATTTCACGATTAGTGAAAACTCTACTAATTATTATTCTACTAATTAATGAGTTATGGCAAAAATCAACACATATAATGCCAAGAAAGAAAAGTCAATTTTATACCTTTTTAAAAATTGCCACTGAATATATATGGAATGATTTCTACACATCTTATTATTAATAATAATAGTAAAAAGAAAACCAGCACAGTAAAAAAGGATGCAGAAAGAATAATATCCCATATAAAAGAGGAAAGAAGAATTGAGATATAAATGTGAGCGTGCTTTAACAAAATAAAACCGATAAATCTGACTAGACATACAACAAAAGATTAACTAGAGTGGGGATGGCAATGGATGAAGCAGTTAAGTATTCAAGCATGACTCCTCTAAGTATAATTTTTATATAGTTTTGACTTTTTTTTATGGCCATAACAGCAGCATTTTCCTGTCAGGCCTGATTTTTTTATTTTTTATTTTTTTGGCTGCGTTGGGTCTTCGTTGTGGTGCATGGGCTTCTCATTGCAGTGGCTTCTCTTATTGCAGAGCACGGGCTTCAGTAGTTGTGGCACGCAGACTCAGTAGTTGTGGCTCACGGGCTCTAGAGCACAGGTTCAGTTAGTTGTGGCGCACAGGCTTAGTTGCTCCATGGCATGTGGGATCTTCCCGGACCAGGGCTCAAACCTGTGTCCCCTGCATTGGCAGGCGGATTCTTAACCATTGTGCCACTGGGGCAGCCCTAGTTTTCACTTTTGAACCATATATATGTTTTATATATTCCAAATATAAACTAAAAAACATCTAAACTCAGCAATTAAACTGTATATTAAATTGAAAATGCAGAGAAAAGTATTAAAGTAATAAGTTTTCAAACTGTACTCTGGAAATCCTTAGTGTGTAACATATTCTAAGCAAGAAACAAAAGAAAAAAAAGAAAAAAAAACAAAAGAGCAAGAAATCTTGAACGTGACTTAAATTTTTTGGTCAGTAGTTGTGTTGGTATTCTAATTCTGAAAGTATTCTGTGGCACTTAGGAGAGAAGATTTGAGCAAATATATTCATGTTGTGGGAAATAGGAGTTTTTCCCTGTTCAAGGGAAAGTTATAAAATTGAAATGCAGGAAAGTGAGACAGAACCTTGTCTTTTGGATCTGAATTAGAGTTATTAGAATGAATCAATGACAAAAATATCTTTCCTGATTCTTTCCACTGAATGGGTATAGAAGCAATGACAGCTCAGTAGTAGTGATACTCAGATATTGGTTGATGAACACCATTCCCTATTAAAAGAAACTAAAGCTTCTTAATGAACTGGCTAATTCCAAGCACAGAGATTATTCAGTAGTGATAAGGGGGAAAATGTATCTTCCAATGCAAAGATCTGACAGTCATTTCCATAACTACTTGATCAAAATTACCACCAGTGCAATGAGAACACTTCAGTTTGCCTCCTAATAAGATGAATTAAGAAGTACACAACCCTACCTGAGTATCAGATCAGACCCCAAATTTTTTAATGGGAATGTAATCATTGGTGGCAATTAGATAAATCCTGAATGCAAAACACTCTAAGACAGTTTGGCCTTCACTTTAAAATGTTCTTCTTTTGGGGACTTCACTGGTGGTCCAGTGGTTAAGACTCCATGCTCCCAATGCAGGGGGCCTGGGTTCAATCTGTGGTCAGGGAACTAGATCCTGCATGCCAAAACGAAGATCCCACACGCAGCAGACAAAGATCCTGCGTGATGCAACTAAGAACCAGTACAGCCAAATAAATAAATATTAAAATAAAATGTTCTTATTTTGAAAAACATAGAATTGATTTATTTTTTTAAGGTACACATTACAGAAGATGATGTAATAAAATTGAACACAGGCATTATATGCATTGCTGGGGAAAAGCTTTAGAAATTTCCTGCAAAAGGGAAAATTCCCTGGAAAGTCCAGTGGTTAGGACTCAGAGCTTTCACTGCCGGGGCCTGGGCTTGATCCCTAGTCTGGGAACTGAGATCCTACAAGCCGCACCGTGTGGCCAAAAAAAAAAAAAAAAAAAGAAAAGAAATTATGGGGGAAAATCCATTTGCAACAAAAGGTATAGAAAAATGGCAATTTTAATTAGAAATTGAAATTGGAAGGCAACCTAATTATTCATAAATTGCTATATTATAATGTATCTATATTATAATACTGATATAATATATAAAAGTTTATTGGGATAGGAAGGCATATGATGTAGTATTTTAGAGGAAATTCATGATGCATTTATATACATCTAATGTGTATATATACATATATATATATAGAGAGAGAGACACACACACACACATACATAAATGCATGTAATATGTGTGCTATAGCTAGCTATTTCTTTATGGACTGTAAAAACTCATTTTCAAATTAATTTTTTAAAGTTACCTTCTATCTGTTCACCTGTAATTCAGATAAAAACATGTCCATTATGTCTACACCCTTTTGATTTGGAGAGGAAACATGGCTTAGGAGCTTGGATCACGTACAGCTTGGGTTCAGACCTTCTCTCCAAAACTTACTAGCTGTTGACCTTGGACAAGTTACTTCAAGTCCTTGTGCCTCAGTTTCCTCTTCTGTAAGTGGGGCAAAAAAGTATTAAAAAATAAAAATCATGTCATAGCTCTGCTTAAAATCTTCTATTTATGTCCCATTTTACTCAGAAAAAGTTCAACCACAATTTACAAGGTCACCATAAACTGACTCTTTCCAACATACACCTCTCTGATCACATCTCATACTCCTTTCCTTGTTTACTCTGTCTTAGACAGATTGGCCCTTGGTGCTTTTCATACACAATGAGCCTGCCTGCCTCAGGACTTTTGTAGTTACTGTGCCCTCTGCCTTAAATCATCCTTCACTCCCACCCTATTATGTTGATTGCATGCATTAATGCGATTGCTTGATCATCGACTTTTACCTCAATCTTTTCTCGTCTGCAGTCTTTGCCTTCCCACTACAAGCACATAACCTTTACACCCAAAACTCTCTACCAAGGTGACTGCAATCACTCCCAAGGCTCCAACTATTATAGCTCTGTGAGGCTTTTCCACCTTTCAATCTTAGCCATTTCTTCTGGTTGCAATACGTGAACTCCTCTTACAATTAATTGTAATTTTTGAATGATTTGAAAAGATACTTTCCCAATCCTCAAGCTATACATTTCTTAATAGTTCATATTATTTTATAACCTCTATGTCTCCTAGAAAAATATCCTCTACACATAGAATATAAGGGAGTGTTGGCTGAAAGAATGAATACATAAATAATGAATCCAGAAACTAAATGTACTAAATACCAAAACGTTCCAAGGGAGTGACACATATATAAACCAAAAGATAAAAGAGAGTGAACCAATAAGCAGGAGTAAGATCCCAAATAAAGGTAGAAGCTTGTCATCAGAATCACCTGCTATGAATAGGAGGGAAAAATGAGAGAAAAGGAGCAGAGATAGGGTTATCTTGGAGGTGGAGGTGTGGGCATTTGGAAGCTCATAGTGAGGTTTACTTTTCTATATAGTTGTGGACCTCTGAGGGGATATTTCCCAAAATATCTCAAAGACGTGGTCTCCTCATTGAACAACTCAGTTACATCCTGCACTCCTCTCCTCTTGCATGACCATCAGTCGCTTACCTAGATACAGGCCCCTTGTCAGCTCACTGTCAAAAACACCCCAAGGCTCCTTCCCTTGCTCCAATAAAGAGATCACTTCTGGCTTGGGAATGGAAAGTCCTACTCATGAGAGAAGAAAGATTTTTATGTTGTAGATGTTCCAGCACTCAAATCCTGTCCTGTGATCAGCAAATAAAGGAGGATGTCACTATTGCAAGGGCCACAAAAAGCACAGAAGATGGAACTTTGGCCTTAGGCCCAACGATGCTTCCCAGACTCTGCAAAGCTCAAGGCATTTCTTTAAGGAATAGGGAGAAGAAATGCATAGGATATATGAAAAGCATTGAAAAATTCTTCTTGGGGGAAGCACATAATCCAGAGGGCAAACTAAGACTTTTTGGAGATAGTTGTGCTTACCGAATGAGACCAGGTTGCTATAATTCTCCAACATTACATATCTGTACAAATTCCTTTGAGTTGAGTCGAGGCATTCTCACTCCTCCTGAGAGAAGTTTATGGACACATCCTTGAATATCACAAATTCCTGAAATGAAAACTTGTGTAATGAAAATAAATGATTTCAAGATGGAAGGAAAGACAAAAAAAAGATAAAAGTAGAGGAAGTACAGGAGAATTTTACAGGAAAGAAGAGAAATGGAGAGCAAACAGGTTGGGGTCAATGCCTGTGATGTGAGTGAAGAATAGAGAGTTAGTGTTAATCAGTGAGCAGGTCTCACACAACCCAGTTCTTTCAGACAAAAACTCCTGTGCACAGTGAGGATTCTGAGATCTTTTCTAATTTAAAAGTATACTAAATTCATTTAAGACAAATATCGCAATTAAAAAGCCAACAGGCATATAGTATATTCTCAATAAAGAGGAGTACCCTCCTTCCTCCTGTCCCCTGAAAACTCAAGTTATAAATAACTGGTAGCCCCTTGGCAGGGTATCAAAGGATAAAATTTTACAATAATAGGAATATAAAGAAGACCCAAACATTTTCAACAATCAGAAAACAGGTCACATGAAGGCACCAGGAAACAGAAACACAATGGCCTGCTCAATAGTACCCTGAAATGAAAAAAACAAGCGAACAAAAGAAAATAAACCAAAAATATGTGATGAACTTTTCAATAATAAGAGAGAAATGAGTTCTTATCCAGCCAAAATTCACACTAATGTGAGGGTTGTATAGGACATTTCTAGATAAGCAATGGCTCAAATATGTATCTCCTATGAACACTTTTTCTTTCTTTTTCCTCTTTTATTGTTTTTCCTTTTATTTAAAACAGATTTTTCAGCTTTAATGAGATATAATTGACAAATAAATTGTACATATTTAAAATGTACAAAGTGATGATTTGACATACGTATACTTTGTGAAATGATTACCACAACAAGGTTATTTAACATCTCCATTGCCTCAAATACTTACCTCTCTTTTTTTGGGGATGGGGGGGTGAGAATACTTAAGGTCTACTCTCTTAGAAAATTTCAAGTAGAGTATAGTCACCACAATGTACATTAGATTCCCAGAGCATCTTATAAATGAAGGCCTGTACCCTTTGACCAGCATATCCCTATCTCCTCCACCCTCCAGCCCCTAACAACCACACCATTCTATTCTGCTTCTATGAGTTGGACCTTTTCTTTTTTTTTAGATATACACATAAATTAAACCATATAGTATTTGTCTTTGGCCAATTTCACTTGGCATAATGTACTCTAGATACATCCATGTTGTTGCAAATGGCAGAATTTCCTTCCTTCTCATAGCTGAATAATATTCCATTATATGTATGTATATCTAACTATCTATCAATAGAAAAAGAAAAAAAATCAACACAGCAGAGTGGCAAGAGAAGGTCCCAGTGAGTGACGAATATCTCATATCCATTTTATCTGTTCATCCATCAATGGACACTTAGGTTGTTTCCATATCTTTCTGTGAATAATGCTGCAATAAAAATGAACATGGGAGTGCAGATAACTTTTCAAGATACTGATTTTGTTTCCTTTGTATATATGCCCAGAAATGGGACTGTTGGATTATATAATAGTTCTATTTTTAATTTTTTGAGGAATCTCCATACTGTATTATAAAGGCTTTACCAATTTTCATTCCAAATAACAGTGTACAAAGATTTCCTTTTCTCCACATTCTCGCCAACACTTAACTTTTGTCTTTTTAAAAAATATTTATTTATTTATTATTTTTTTTAGGCTGCCCTAGGTCTTAGTTGTGGCACATGGGCTTCTTAATTTGCGGCATGTGGACTCTTAGTTGTGATACACATGCGGGATCTAGCTCCCCAACCAAGGATCGAACCCTGGCCCCCTGCATTGGGAGTGCAGAGTCTTACCCACTGGACCACAAGGTAAGTCCCTGTTGCATTTTTTTAAACTAACTTTTATTGGAGTAGAGTTGATTTACAATGTTGTGTTAGTTCTTGCTGCACAGCTAAGTGAATCAGTTATACATATATCTACATTTTTTTAGATTCTTTTCCCATATAGGTCATTACAGAGTATTGAGTAGAGTTCCTTGTGCTATGTTGTCTTTTTGATAGAAGCCATCCTAACAGGTATGAGGTGATATCTCAATGTGGTTTTGATTTGCTTTTCCCTAATGATTGGTGATGTTGAGCTCTTTTATGTACCAGATGGCCATTAATATATCTTCTTTGGGAAAATGTCTAATCAGGTCCTTTCCCCATTTTTTAATGAGATTATTCACTTTTTGTTTGTTTTTGCTGTTGAGTTGTATAAATCTTTATATATCATGAATATTAATAGCTTTATCAGACATCTGGTTTGCAAATATCTTCTCTCATTCTGTATGTTGCCTTTTCATTTTGATGACTGTTTCCATTGCTGTGCAAAAGCTTTTTAGTTAAGTGTAGTCCCACTTGTTCATTTTTGTTTTTGTTGTCTGTGCTTTTGGTGTCATATCCAAAAAATCATTGCCCAGACCAGTGTCAAGAAGCTATTCCCTATGATTTTTTCTAATAGTTTCTTCTAATAGTTTTATGGTTTCAGACCTTATATTTTCTTCACTTTTTTTCATTCTTTTTTCTTTGTTCCCTTCTGAGTTATTTCAAATGACCTATCTATGACCTCACAGATTCATTCTTCTGCTGGATTAAGTCTGCTGTTGATGCTCCCTATTGCATTTTTCATTTCATTCATTGCTTTCTTCAGCTCGAAAATTTGTTTGGTTCTTTTTTATGATTTCTATCTCTTTGTTAAACTTTTTGTACATTGTTTTTTTATTTCATTGAATTGTGTTTCTGTGTTTTCTTTTTTCTCACCAAACTTCCTAAATATTTTGAATTCTTTATCAGGCAAATTGCAGATCTCCATTTCTTTGGGGATGGTTACTGGAAGATTATTGTATTCCTTTGGTGGTATCAGGTTTCCTTGATTTTTTGTGTGTGTTCCTTGAAGTCTTACATCATGTTCACATTTGCAGGAGTCTCTTCCTCCAGTCTTTACTGAATGGCTTTGGGAGGGAAATACTTTCTTTCAGCCTTTTCTGTGGACTTCTTTTTTCTAAGAGAGTAGTAGAGGTTGTGTTATATTAAGATCAAGTACTAAAAGGGCAAAGAGTTACACAAGGAATCAGGGGGGAAAAAGCAACATGGCAGAGGGGCAAGAGAAGGTCTCAGTGTAAATATAAACCAGGAAAATTAGGACAACAGCTAGGTAACAGAGATAAAGAAAAATCTGTCCAGATGGAAGCACTGGGCACATGGAAGACCATGAGAGACTCTCCAGGAAATAATGTTTGACTATGTGAAAATTGCTATTAATATATATTACATATTAATAATATATAACATAGGGACTTCCCTAGTGGTGCAGTGGTTAAGAATCTGCCTGCCAGTGCAGGGGACACGGGTTCAAGCCCTGGTCCAGGAAGATCTCACATGCTGTGGAGCAACTAAGCCTGTGCACCACAACTACTGAGCCTTGCACTCTAGAGCCTGCAAGCCACAACTACTGACCCGCGTGCCACAGCTACTGAAGCCCATGTGCCTAGAGCCCATGCTCTGCGACAAGAGGAGCCACTGCAATGAGAAGCCCACACACTGCAACAAAGAGTAGCCCCTGCTCACTGCAACTAGAGAAAGCCTGCGCGCAGCAACAAAGACCCAACGCAGCCAAAAAAAGAAAAAGAAACTAACACAACATTGTAAATCAGCTATACTTCAATTAAAAATTTTTAAAAAATAATAATATATAACACATAATATATATTAACATAAATATAAAATGCTATTAATATATTATATATAAATATTAATAATATATTATATTAGGAACATTGTTACATTTTGAACAATACTTACTAGAAAGCTAGGCAAAAAATAAAAATTAAAAAATACACCCAGAAAATTAACTTCAGAAAAAAATGAAAATTTATACAAACATCTCACAAGATGACTATTTAGTAATGACTTTTTACTTCAAATCTTCCAAAAGTTAAAGCACTTTTTCTACAATGATGCTTTTCTTCTTTCAAAATAGTGACTTTTACTCCAAAACACACTAAATAAATACGTTATAAGAACTGATATGAGAACATTGTATGGTTTTAGGCAAAGTCAAACACCAATTTATTCTATACAACCATTTTCAGTTAGAGAACATCATATGGAACACATTTACAATGTTGTGACATTTGGATGAACTTCAACTATTCTGTTGCATACTTTGGCAGGTGAGAAGAGTGAAGAGAGAGTGTTGTCCAGCACTCTTTGGAATGTTATGCATATGTGCTGTTTCAACACACTGTCATGGTTACCCTGTATTTTGCCTTAAGGCAGTTTGTATGTGTGCTATTTATTTTAAAGCTTATAAGATAACAAGGAGCCCCAATAAGCTTGAAAAATTGGTGATGAAAATGGTGCAGAAAGAAAAATATATATTCAAATATATATTCAATTGCTTCATAAGTTACAACATGAAAATAATTGGAAATATGGGAGCAAATGCCATTAGTGGAGGGTAAGTGCCTTTTGGGAATAGGGCTGAAACTACATGACAATACTTGAAGTTTAAAGTTTGGTGGAGACTTTAGAGTTTTCTACATACCCAAAGTATGTCATCTGCAAATAGTGACAGTTTTACCTCTTCCCTTCCAATGTGAATGCCTTTTATTTTTTTTCCTTGTCTGACTGCTATGACTGGGACATCCAATACTATGTTAAATAGAAGTGATGAGAATATGCATCCTTGTCTTGTTCCTGAATTTAGAGGGAAATCTTCCAGCCTTTCACTGTTGAGTATGATGTTAGCTGTGGGCTTGTGCTAAATGGCCTTTATTGAGATAGGTTCTCTCTATACCAACTTTAATGAGTGTTTTTATCATGAGTGAATGTGAATTTTGTCTAACAGTTTCTCTGCATCTACTGACACAATCCTTTTGTTAATGTGGTGTATCATATTGATTGATTTGTGAATACTGAACCAGCCTTGCATTTCTGGAATAAATCCCACTTGATCATGGTGTTATGATCCTTTTTATATACTGTTGGATTCAGTTTGCTAATATTTTATTGAGGATTTTTGCATCTATATTCATCAAAGATATTGGCCTGTAATTTTCTTTTTCTGTAGTGTCTTTGTTTGATTTCAGTGTCAGGGTAATGATGGCCTCATAGAATGAATTTGAGAGTGTTCCATCCTCTTCAATTTTTTTGAATAGTTTGAGGATAGGTATATTAGCTCTTCTTTACATGTTTTGTAGCATTCCCCTGTGAAATTGTCTGGTCCTAGACTTCTGTTTACTGGGAGTTTTATTATTACAAATTCAATTTCACTACAAGTGATCAATTTGATCAAATTGTCTGTTTCTTCTTGATTCAGCCTTGGCAGGTTTGTGTTTTTAGAAATTTGTTGCTTCTATGTTGTCCAGTTTGTTGGCATATAATTCTTTGTAGTATTCTCTTATGATTTTTTGTTTCTTTGTGAGGTATCAGTTGCTATTTTTCTTCTTTCATGTCTTATTTAGGTCCTCTCTCTTCTTGGTGAGCCTTGCTAAAGGTTTATCAATTTTGTTTAGCTTGTTAAAAAGCCACCTCTTGGTTTCATTGATCTTTTCTATTATTTTTTTGTTGTTGTGTTGTTGTTTCTATTTTATCTATTTCCCCTCTGGTCTTTATTATTTCCTTCTTTCTGCTCACTTTGGGGTTTGTTCCTTTTCTAATTCCTTTAGATAGTTGGTTAGGTTGATTATTTGAGATTTTTCTTGTTTCTTGAGGAAGACCTGTATCACTATAAACATCCCTCTTAGAACTGCTTTTGCTGCATCCCATAGATTTTGGAGACTTGTGTTTCCATTTTCATTTGTCTTGAGGTATTATCTGAATTCCTCTTTGATTTCTTCATTGATCCATTGGTTTTATGGTAGCATGTTGTTTAGTCTCTACATATTTGTTCTTTTCCCATTTTTCTGTTGATTTCTAGTTTTATACTGTTGTGGTCAAAGAAAATGCTTGATATAATTTCTATCCTCTTAAATTTATTGAGACTTGTTTTGTGGCTCATCATGAGATCTATCTTGGAGAATGTTACATGTGCACTTGAAAAGAATGTGTATTCTGTGGATTTTGGATGTAATGTCCTGTAGATATCTATTAAGTCCAACTGGTCTATTGTGTCATTTAAGACCACTGCTTCCCTATTGATTTTCTGTCTGGATGATCTGCCCATTGATGTAAGTGGGGTGTTAAAGTCCACTACTATTATATTATTACCAGTTTCTCCCTTTCTGTCTGTTAGTGTTCGCTTTATATATTTAGGTGCTCCTGTATTGGGGACATATATGTTAACGAGTGTAATATGCTCTTCTGATTGATCCCTTTATCATTATATAATGCCCTTATTTGTCTTTTGGTATAGACTTTGTTTTAAAGTGTTTTTTGTGTTATGAGAGTTGCTGCTCCCACTTTTTTGTCATTTCCGTTTGCATGAAATATCTTTTCCCAACCCCTCACTTTCAGTCTGTGTGTGTGTGTGTGTTTAGCTCTGAAATGAGTCTCTTGTAGGCAGCATATAGATGGGTCTTGTGTTTTATCCAATCATCCACCCTGTCTTTTGATTGGCACATTTAGTTCATTGACATTTAAGGTAATTATTGATACGTATGTACCTATTGCCATTTTATTACTTGTTTTCTGGTTGTTTTTGTAGTTCTCTGTTCATTTCTTCATTTTGTTTCTTCTCTTGTGATTTGATGATTTTATTTAGTAGTATGCTTGTGTTACTTTCTTTTTAGTTTTTGTGTATGTTGTAGGTTTTTGATTTGTGCTTACCATAGGGTTCATATATGTTGACCTATAACTACATCTACTTGTTTTAAACTGAGTCATTTAAATTCAAACACATTCTAAAAGATCTACACTTTTTACTCCCCTACCCACATTTTGTATTTTTTTTAAAAAAAAATATATATATTTATTTATTTGGTTGCATTGGGTCTTAGTTATGGCTTGCAGGTTCCTTAGTTGTGGCTCACCAGCTCCTCAGTTGCAGCAGGTGGGCTCCTTAGTTGCAGCAGGTGGGGGTCCTTACTGGCGGCTTGCCAGCTCCTTAGTTGTGGCACATGAGTTCCTTAGTTGTGGCATGCGAGCTCTTAGTTGCAGCATGCATGTGGGACCTTGTTCCCTGACCAGGGATTGAACCTGGGCCCCCTGCATTGGGAGTGCAGAGCCTTATACACTGAGCCACCAGAGAAGTCCCCAATTTGTATTCTTTTTTTTTTTTTTTAGCAGGGTCAGTGGCCATGGCTCACGGGCCCAGCCGCTCCACGGCATGTGGGATCTTCCCGGACCGGGGCACGAACCCATGTCCCCTGCATCAGCAGGTGGACTCTCAACCACTGTGCCACCAGGAAAGCCCCACATTTTGTATTTTTAATGTCATATTTAACATCCCCAGGTTTATCTCTTAACTGTTTATTGTAGTTATATTTGCTTTAACAACTTTTTGTCTTTTAATCTTCATTTTGGCTTAGTTAAGTAGTTGATCCTCAGTCCTTACTATATATTTGCTCTTCCTAGTGGGATTTCCCCTTTCCTATAGATTCTTACTTCTTCTCCACTTACAGAAGACCTTCTAACATTTCTTTTATGGTAGATTTAGTATTGATGAACTCTTACTTTTTGCTTTTCTGAGAAGTTCTTTATCTCTCCTTTGATTCTAAATGATAATCTTGCTGGGTAGAGTATACTAGGTTGCAGGTTTTTCCCTTTCAGCACTTTGAATATGTTGTGCCTCTCCCTTTAGATCTGCAAAGCTTCTGCAGAAAAATTGGCTGCTAGCCTTATGTGGATTCCCTTATACATGACCCTTGTTTTTCTCTTGCTCCCTTCAGAATCCTGTCTTTATCCTTTGTTTGTTTGTTTTTGGCCATGACCCAAGGCATTGTGGGATCTTAGTTCCCTGATCAGTGATCGAACCCATGCCCCCTGCAGTGGAAGCGCAGGGTCTTAACCACTGTATTGCCAGGGAAGTCCCTCTGTCTTTAACTTTTATCATTTTAATTTTATGCCTTTATGTGGGCCTGTTTGGGTTCATCTTGAGACCCTCTGTGTTTCCTTTACTTGGATATGTTTCTTCAAGTTTGGGAAATTTTCAGCCATAATTTCCTCAAATATATTTTCTTTCTTTTTAAAAAATTTTTATTTTTTTTTTAAAAAGTTTATTTATTTTATTTATTTATTTTCAGCTGTGTTGGGTCTTTGTTGCCACATGTGGGCTTTCTCTAGCTGCAGCGAGCAGTGGCTACTCTTCATTGTGGTGCACGGGCTTCTCATTGCGGTGGCTTCTCTTGCTGCAGAGCACAGGCTCTAGACATGCGGGCTTCAGTACTTGTGGCACGTGGGCTCAGTAGTTGTGGCTCACAGGCTCTAGAGCACAGGCTCAGTAGTTGTGGTGCATGGGCCTAGCTGCTCTGTGGCATGTGGCATCTTCCTGGACAAGGGCTCAAACCCATGTCCCCTGCATTGGCAGGCAGATTCTTAACAACTGCGTGACCAGGGAAGCCCCTCAAATACATGTTCAATCCCCATCTCTCTCCCTTCTTCTGGGCCCTGTATAATTCAAATGTTGGTATGCTTAATGTTATCCCAAAAATCACATAAATGGGGACTTCCCTAGTGGCGTGGTGGTTAAGAATTCGCCTGCCAATGCAGGGGACACAGGTTCGAGCCCTGGTCCGGGAAGATCCCACATGTCACGGAGCAACTAAGCCCGTGCACCACAACTACTGAGCCTGCGCTCTAGAGCCTGCGTGCCACAACTACTGAGCCCATGTGCCACAACTACTGAAGCCTGCACGCCACAACTACTGAAGCCTGTGTGCCTAGAGCCTGTGCTCCACAAGAGAAGCCACTGCGATGAGAAGCCTGCACACCATAGTAAAGAGTAGCCCCCTCTTGCTGCAACTAGAGAAGGCCTGTGCACAGCAACAAAGACACAGTGCAGCCATAAATAAATAAATATATATATATTTTTAAAAGATCACATAAAGTTATCATTTTTTAATTTTTCTTTTTCTTTTGCTGTGTGTGTGTTTTTTTAAGCCTACAGCACCCAGTATTTCCAGGCAGTCTCTCATCCAAGTACTAACCAGGTTTGACCCTGCTTAGCTTCTGAGATCAGGCACATTCAGGGTGGTATGGCTGTAGACACTTTTGCTGTTCTGATTGGGTGATTTTCATTAGTCTATCTTCCAGATCCCTTATGCATTCTTCTTTGTCATTTAGTCGCTGTTTCTTCCTTCTAGTGTGTTTATTTCAGCTACTTAATTCTTCAATTCTGTTTTTTTTAAATATCTTCAGTTCCTTGTTAAAATTCTCACTGTGTTCATCTATTCTTTTCCCTAATTCAGTTAACATTCTTATTTCCAGTGCTTTGAATTCTTTATCTGGTTAATTATTTGTTTCATTATTTTTTCAGGAGCTTTCTTTTGCTCTTTCAGTTGAGACCAATCCCTCTGACTTTTTCTCTCTCTTTTTTTTTTTTTTGGCTGCGCCACATGGCATGTGGGATCTTAGTTCCCTGACCAGGGATCTAACCCATAACTCCTGCAGTGGAAGCATAGAGTCTTAACCACTGGACTGCCAGGGAAGTCCCTTTGACTTTTCATTTTGCTTAACTTTCTCTGCCTCTGTAAATTTAAATGAAAGTTATCTATTGCAGTCCTAAAGTGATGTTCTTATGTGGGAGTGTCCCTATACAGACTGCAGGTGCCCAGTGCCTTTGGTGGGAGAGCTGGATTTGTTGTGGACACAATCACATCTTTCCTCAGAGTGTGCTGGCAGCTATCACTTTGGTGGGAGGTGGGGCTGGAGATGGAGTGGCTAGAGCTGGAGCTAGAGTGAGGTGGGACTTCTCTGCTCAGTAGCTGTCACTGCCCTATTGGGGGCAGGGTCTGATTCCAAGTTGTTGGAGTGAAGTCCTGAGGGTCAGGCCCAAGCTGGCTCTGTTTTCTTTAGGTGTGTGCTTTCCCCTCTCCCAGCACCAGGCCCCTTGCCCCAGGTCGGGGGCGCTGAAGCAAGAGGGGTGGGGCCTGCATGGGCACTCAGCCCATGTCAGCTATAGACAGAGGTCTGAGCTGTCTCCAATGTGCTGCCCAGGCAGACACCAGCAGTTGCTTCCCTTGCTCTGTTCAGATGCAGCCCTGAGTGCTGGCAAAGTTCATCTTACTCTTTCCAATGCATTCAAACTTTCTTTTTACTGCTTCAGCAGAGTGCTGGAATCTCTCCTCAGGAAACCTGGACTTCTAAAAGGCTCTCTCATCTGTGCGTGTCTGCTCAAATCAGCAGTCTCCAGGTTTACCTTAATTGCAGCCAAGAGGGACTAGGGCTGGTTCACAGACTCCTGCTTGTTCAACAGCCCATACCAAGGACTGTCCCCTATTACTTGATACACAAGTGGTTGAGACTCCTCCCAGGTCCATTGGTATACAGTGTTGGATCCCACAACGCCCACAGAGGCAAGTTGTGGATGTATGCCAAGTTTTAGTTGTTAAAAGGGGAAGTGTGTGCAAAATTGATGGTCATCTTATGCCACCATGAGGCTAATGTTATTCTTCAGTGTTCAGATTTTTATGAAGGATCTATTCTATTTTTTAAGTTTTAGAAGCATTAAGTTTCATGAGGTATTTTTCCTTCTTACAGTTTACAGTCTTTATTTTTCTTTAAGATGAATTATTTCTTGTTCAATAAGGAATAAATGTTAATCAAACTTTTCCTATATTCACTTACATAGATGTCTTTTTTCCATGATAATGTCTTTGATGTTGAATAAGGTATAGATCACAGTTAAATGTTTTTCCATAAATAACAAAGACTGAGAAGATAACAATGGTGATGGCTAAACTAACCAAGTATTTATTATGTGATGGGCACAACTGTAGAATCCCCATAACCAACCTCTGAAGTACACTAATTAGGCCCACATTTCCATAAACACATCATATATGCATACAAAAGGATCTGGAAGAATAAGTAAGTTGGTTATGTTGGGGAAATAACTAAGGTCGGGATGTTAGTCAAAGGGAAGTACAATTTTACCTATAATGTATAAATCAGTAAAAGCAGAAGAGAGCCACATATTATCTCTAAAATGGACAACAAATAAATAAAGCAGACACGTTCAAAAGGGGCCAACAAGGTAACTCTTTATAATGGCAAAAATTTCAGTATTTGACAAAATGGGGGTTTGATAAAAACAGGTAAATACTTTTAAGCCAATGGAATAGTAACAATATATTCACAGACAAAGAATATTAAAGGCTGGTTATAGCATAATCACACTTTCTCTCAAAAGCAATGCCAGATGTAATCTTACAGGATTTGCTCCAAAAATTTGACAGTGATTGTCTATGGTAAGATTACAGATAACTGTAGCTATTTTTTTTTTACTCATATCTACATTTTTATGGAGGAAAATTGTTCTGCAAAAAGAATAGTATACGTTTCTAAAAGGAAAATAAAACAATCTTCCAAAAGGTACATATCCATAAGATACTAAAGGATGTGTAAAAGTAACAGTAACTTAACACAAACAGAGTGACACACAGATACATAGATATGCAAATTTTAAAAACAAAGACTGACCTGATATCGAAGCTTTATATGTATAAAAATAAACTTACCATCAAACATGCAATAAAAATATATAAAAATAGATATGGTTATTAAATAAATGGTGTTAGTATGAGAAATGGGGGAGGGGGAAAAAGGGTAAATTAGACCCTCAGTAATTTAAAATAATTTTAAAATGCATCAGTAATTCTGTATACTTCACAAAAAATTAAGAACATTAAAAAGAAAGTAGCAGGGTTAGCCCCCAAATAAATTTCGATGCTTAAAATAAATGCAATATACAATAAAAAGGTTTTTCAACTTATAATATTCACAAGTATGAATTTTCTGAAAGTAATGAATTTAGATAAAAATATTCAAATATTTTATTCAGAGTGTTTATTTTCTGTATGAATTTTCTCAGACTGACTAACTGGTAAAGTATAAGTATATGTACCTTAATTACATTTGTAGATGATCTCACTAGTATGAATTCTCTTTATTGTACGGTTCCTTAGTTATGTAGTTCCAATTTATAGAGTTTCTCATTCACAGAGCTTCTTACCAGCATGACTTTTCTTATGTTGCTGAATTTCTGAACCCCTCTCCAAAGCCTTCCCACAGCCCTTACATTCATAAAGTTTCTCACCAGTATGTATGCTCTGATGTTGAGTACGGCTCAAGCCAGTACCAAAAGTCTTCCCACATTCCTTACATTCATAAGGTTTCTGACCAGTGTGTATCCTCTGGTGCCGATTAAGGGCTGAACCACTACTAAAGGACTTTCTACATTCTTTACATTCATAGGGTTTTTCACCTGTGTGAATTAGCTGGTGTTGAATAAGTTTTGAGCCACTAGCAAAAGCCTTCCCACATTCCTTACATTCATAGGGTTTCTCACCAGTATGAATTCTCTGATGTTGAGTGAGGTCTGAACCACTACTAAAGGCCTTCCCACAGTCCTTACACTCATAGGGTTTCTCACCAGTGTGCATTCTTTGATGTTGAATAAGTTTTGAACCACTTCTAAAGGCTTTCTCACATTCCTTACACTCATAGGGTTTCTCACCAGTGTGAATTCTCTGATGTTGAGTGAGATCCGAGCCACTACTGAAAGCCTTCCCACATTCCTTACACACATAAGGTTTCTCACCAGTATGAATTCTTTGATGTCGAGTAAGGGCTGATCCAAAACTAAAAGCCTTCCCACATTTGTTACATATATATGGTTTCTCACCAGTATGAATTCTTTGATGCCGCGTAAGAGCTGAACCACTACTAAAGGCCATTCCACATGCTTTACATTCATAAGGTTTCTCACCAGTATGAATTCTTCGATGCTGAGTAAGGTTTGAACCACTGCCAAAGGCTTTCCCACAATCCTTACATTCATAAGGTTTCTCACCTGTGTGAATTCTGTGATGCCGAGTAAGGGCTGATTCAAAACTAAAGGACTTCCCACATTCCTTACACTCATAAGGCTTTTCACCACTGTGAATTATCTGATGTCGAATAAGGCCTGATCCAAAACTAAAGGCTTTCCCGCATTCCTTACATTCATATGGTTTCTCACCAGTATGAATTCGCTGATGGTGAGTAAGGTTTGAGCCACTACCAAAGGCCTTCCCACATTCATTACATTCATAAGGTTTCTCACCCGTATGAATTCTTTGATGGTAAGCAAGGTTTGCACCACTACCAAAGGCCTTGCCGCATTCTTTACATTCATAAGGTTTCTCACCAGTATGAATTCGCTGATGTCGAATAAGGACTGATACAAAACTAAAATCCTTCCCACATTCCTTACATTCAAGGAGTTTCTCATCAGTATGAATTCTCTGATGCTGGATATTGAAAGTGGGTATGTCTTCAGGAGTAAATATCATTTGACTGAAATGTCCTTCCTGAGATTCCTGTTTTCTCTCAAACTGGCTTTTACATTCCCAATCACCTCTGAAACTTGAACACTCAATGCTGTTTTTTATAAGTCTTTCCATTATCTCCCATCAGGATGATTCTATTCCATAAATATCCTTTTTCAGAAATAATTCTTGGTCTCAACCTTGATTCACAGTCTGAAAGAAAATATAAAAACATTCACTTTTTTTTGTGTTCTGGGAGAAATGAAACTTTTATAATAGATAGGAAAAGACTTAACTGAAACTCATTTTCATATAGAGTGGCTTATACAGTTCTCATATATGATTGGGCATTTTGACAAACAGATAAGGAAACAGAATGAGAAGAAACACTAGAAGGTGAAGGAGTTATTTAGGAAAATAGATTAAGTCAATTGTTCCTAAATAGTGATTTAGATAAAAATACCCTAAAGACATGGGGAGCTCAATAAATATAAAGATGTCCAGGCCCCAACTCAATTTTGTTAACTAGTGTCACATACATTTAAAAATGAGTATAATTATCATTTAACCCATTTCTTAGGGTTGCTTGGAGCTTTAAGTAACTACACCTGGAAGGAAACATCTAGGCTAGATGGTCATAAATTGCATATAATCTGATGGAGATAGAAGAGAAAGTTACTTCAGATGTAGCAGTATCTTGATGAAAGATTAATGAGGGGCTTCCCTGGTGGCACAGTGGTTGAGAGTCCACCTGCCAATGCAGGGGACACAGGTTCGTGCAAGTGAAGATTCTGTTGTGGTTAGAATATAGTTTGTTTATGCCATTTGGTAAAATCCAAAGTCTTGAGGCTAACCTTGGGAGAACCTTGGGAGAACAAAAAAGGGGACTTAGCAAAGGCCAAAAGCAGAGTAATTGAGAATGTAGTTTTAAAATCAGAGAAAAGGGACAAGAAGATAGGAGGTAATGTGATACTTCTGGAAAATTACAAGGAGGATGCAGATAGATGAGTACTCTGAACCCCAGCTCTGATGATTATTGAAATAATTCTGAAATCACATTAATGTATTGATATTTACACCATTGTATAAAGTAACGCCACAGTGTTTGGTAGCTATTATTTTGGAAGACTTATATGCCATAAAAGTGACCAGGAAAATAAAAGGATTCAGAGACATCAATTCAGACCCTGAACAAATAAATAACTCAAGTCACAAAAGGTGAAAACATTTCAGCTCTATTCTCTTCCTACAATACTCAAACAGCAAGCTTGTTTAGGCTCGGCCTAAAAATGTCTTGAAATTGTTCTTTCCATTCCCACTGTCAGTAGATAATTCTAGTCAAAATTATCTTTTACTTGGATATGAAAGCAGTATTTTATCTAGCTGCTTGCATTTCCAGTTTTGCACCCTTAACAGCCAGAGTGATATTCAGTCTGGCACTGTTCTGCTCAGAATGCTTCAATGGTTTCCCACTGTCCCTCGGATAAGACCCACACTCTTTAACTTGGTCTTTAAAATTCCTCAGAGACCTGCCTACTGCCTGCCTCTTCAAGATGATACCTCTCTCCTATCAGCAATAAGCCATAGTTACACTGGCCTTACTTCGTTCTTCAAATGCACTAAACTGTAACATGCCCCTCCCCCAACAATTTAATCTGCTTGAAATATTCTTCCATACCTCTCTTCCCACTGCCCCCACTCTTCACCTGCAAGTTCCTGGTCATTGTTCAGATCTCTGCTAACTAGCATACCCTAATAAAGATCTTTTCTGAATACTCAGTCTTAATTTTGCACATCTCGCCATTATTTCTCAAAGCACTTTTTTAACTTTTCTTTTTTTCTTCCTTTCTTTGTGTTTAGCGTTTGGTAATGAATGATTACACATTTATCCCCTACAATTGAAAATTTCCTATATTTTTTAAAGCCTTTATTGAATTTGTTACAATATTGCTTCTGTTTTAGTTTTGGTTTTTTGTCCCCAAGGCACGTGGGATCTTAACTCCCCGACCAGGGATCAAACCGCAACCCCTGCATGGGAAGGTGAAGTCTTAACCACTGGACTGCCATGAAGTCCCCAGCAAATTTCATATTTTTTTGAATGTTTGCTTAATGTCTGTCTGCTACCACAGAGCCAAGATTGAGGAAGTCAAGGGTAATGTCTGTTACTTTAGTCAGCTTGAACCCTGGCACACACAAAAAGATCAAAATACATTTACTGAATGGCTAATATAATAAATTAGTCTCAAAATTCATTACTCTTAAAAATAAACTAAAAACAATATTTCTCTAGAAAAGGATATACTTTCTCTCAAACAGTGAAAGTGAATCACATGTGGTTATTCCTGTCCTTTAAAAAAATCTCACTAAAAGGAATGAACTGGCTTTTTAACAAAAGGAACCCACAAAGTCAAAGAAAATTGAAGAGGAAATAGCAACAAAACTTTTGAAGCTGGAAAGCATGAAGAGAAATGACGAACAACTTAACAAAGAAAGATGAAACCTAACCCAAAAGTAAGGAAAACCCAGAAGGAGATGATTTATGCTGCAAACCCCAGAAAGGCTTAAGAAATGGGAGCATTACGTACTTAAGAAGGTCTGCTAACTGGCATACAAAAAGTTAAATCAGCTTCTCAGTGTCCACTCTATAATACTGGTACTCTATAATACTGATACAAATATCATCATTTGAGGAAATCCTGTAACATAAAAGAGATTAAACAAGCCCAAAGGAACTTAGAAGAGAAACCACATAGGAAAACAAAATTCCAGAAGCCACCACTAATATCTTCAGAGGGATATGAGAAGCCATTTCACATGATAGAAGCATAGGATAACATAAAAGGAATGAGGCAAAAAAGAATACTTAGAAAATGAAAATATAAAGTGGGAATAAAAACATATCATTAGAAGAGTTAAAGGATAAATGAAAACTCTCTTTAAAAAGTACAAAAATATGGAAGTAGGAAATAGGAAATGTATAACACAGGGAACTATATTCCTATATAACCTATAATGGAAAATAATCTGAAATATGTACATATGTGTATATATATATGTGTATATATATATGTATATATATATATATATATAACTGAATCACTTTGCTGTACACCTGAAACTATCACAATATTGTAAATCAACTATACTTCAATTAAAAAAATAACAGAAAATAGGAAAGACATTGGAAGGTCATGCAAACCAGGTCAACATCTAATGGGAGGTCATTCTTGAAAGTGTGCTAAGCATCTGCCAAGTATCAGGCAGGATGTTAGAAGGAATGAAGGAATCTGAAAATTGCCATTTTGAAATCACCAATCTAATAATTGATTCAGGCAAGGATTCTCAATGGATTCTAAAATCAGAAAGTGAATGGTCAAGATAACGGATATTCACTTAGTCTCTTAGCATCAATCCACATATGATTTACTAATTAAAAAGGGAAACATGTACCTTTATACTGGAAAGGTTTGGTACACATTACCATCATTTAACCTTAAATGATGAAACTTGGTATCATCAACAATGGAACAACCTGACACTCTGCCTTCTGATGTAATGCAATAGAATACACCGTACCACCTTTGTCAAAATAGGTAAGCTGAATCTAAGCCTCCTATTTCCACAAGAAAACCATCAGACAAATGGAGGTTGTGAGACATTCTATAAGGCAACTGTCTTGAATTCAGTGTCATATAAAACAAACAAAAATGAGAGGCTGTTCTATATTAAAAGAGACCAATGAAGCCCAACAACCAAAATAATACATGAATCCTGATTGGATCTGAGATCAAGCAAACAAACAACCAAGTAAATAAACAAAAACATAACATCAGCTAAAAAAAGATATTTGGGGGAACCACTGGAGAGATTTGAACACGAAATGTTTGAGGTGGTACTAGTGAGTTTATATTAATTTTCATAGATTTGATATGTCATTGTTATTGTTTGGAAAATGTCCTTATACTTAGGAGATGCACGCTAAAAGTATTAAGGGTAAAATGTCAGGATGTCCCCAACTTATTTTCAAATGATTCAGGGGAAAAGGACACGCATGCACACACACGCGTGTGTGTGTATTTAGAAAAATAAAGCAAATGTGGTAAGATGTTAACAATTGGTGATTTTAGCTGATGGCTATATGGGGCAAAGAACTGAATATTATTTCTAATTTTCTGTATGTTGGAAAACTTTCAAAGAAAACAGAAACCGGAAACAGATTGTTTTTAAAAGTAGCATTTAAGAAGATTTTCCAGAACTGAAGGACACAAATCTCCACATTAAATGGGCTCGCTTGGTACCTAGTATAAAGAATAAAAATTATTCACACTAAGATATAATTTCATTAGGTTCCAGGACAGTAGGAACAAAGAAAATACCCTAAAAGAATTCAAACAGTAAAAACACAGTGCATAAATAAAAGACCAGGAATGAAATTAGCTTTGGAGTTCCCAAAAATATTCTAAGCCAGAAGTCCTAAGTTCAAATTTCTGAGAGAAAATAATAATTAGAATCCCATGCCCTGCCAAAGAACCAATGCACTGGTTGAAACAGCCCTTTCAGATATGCTAGAACTCACAACAAATTTAACACATTTATCTCTTCTTACGTGCCATCTACATTGAAAACCCATTTTGATATCTGGAGTTTTCTTGGAGTAAACCAAGAAACAGGAAGGAAATAAATAGGAATTCATAGTCTTGCCATGATTTCCATGTGAAAGGTAGAGACTTGATTGGGAAAGAATGATATCCTTAAATATGGAACTGGGACATCTGGTTGGGACCCAGATGAAACTGACAATCTTGAACCCCCAACTTGCTTTGGGCCTCTCTTACCAGTGGAGGAAGCTTGCAATCCAGCGTCCGGGAGACTAGCTTTCCTCTGACTGAAAACCCTATAATAACATCACCTGGAGCAGTACCTGAAAAGGCATGCTAATTCTCCTCATGACCCACCAGAACCATTCTGTTGCCACTAGACCTGTAACAAGGGTCCAACCTCAGCATGTTCCAGAGGAACAAGTAGATACTATGAGCCAGGAGGAAATAACTTACTATTAGTTTGCAAGGGCTGCCAAACCAAAATACCACAGACTGGATGATATAAACAACAGAAACTTATTTGCTTACAGTTCTGGAGATTAGAAGTCCAAGATCAAGGTGTCAGCAGGTTTGTTTCCTTTTGAGGCCTCTCTCCTTGGCTTGCAGATGGTTACTTTGTCACTTGTGTTCTCACATGGTCTTTCCTCTGTGTGAGCATCCCTGGTGTCTCTTTGTGTGTCTAAATTTCCTCTCATATAAGGATACCAGTCAGATTGGTTTAGGATCCACCCTAACAGCCTCGTTTTAATCATCTCTTTTAAAACCCTGTCTCCAAATATAGTCATATTGTAAAGTACTGGGGGGTTAGAGCTTCAACTTATGAATTTGGTGGGGGGACACAATTCAGTGCACAATATTCGCTAAAACGAAGGTTATGGGAGCACAGTGACACTAACTGTATCTTTTTGTATAGTCTTAATGTTTGGAACCATGTTCATACAATCAAATAAACAAGAATGGATTAATATTAATTAAAAAATCAAACAGAATACAAAGGGAATAAATGAACCTAAAAGTATTTGAAATGAATAACGTAACCACAATAAGGAGCAGATTAAAAAATGAATCCAAGGGGCTTCCCTGGTGGTGCAGTGGTTAAGAATCCACCTGTCAATGCAGGGGATACGGGTTTGAGCCCTCGTCCCGGAAGATCCCACATGCTGCGGTGCAATTAAGCCCAAGTGCCACAACTACTGAGCCTGCAGCAACGAAGACCCAAGGTAGCCAAAAATAAATAAAATTAAATCTTTAAAAAAAAAAGACTAAAAAGAGACATGATAACTAAATTCAGTGTGTGATCCTAGACTGTATCCTGGATAGCAAGTCAGGGAGAGAGGGTGTGGTGTAAGTAGGATGAATTGCTACAAAGAATATTATTGAGACTAGCAAAAAATTTTGTATATGGACTGTTACATAACAGTATTGCACTGTTGTTTAAATTTCTTATTTTAGTGACTGTACTGTGGTTATGTAAGAGAATACTCTTGTTCTTAGGAAATAACACACTGAAGTGTTTAAGGGTAAAGAGGCAAATGTCTGCAACTTATTCTTAAATGGTTCAGATAAAATGTGTGTATTGTGTATGTGTGTATGTCCTCACATGCATATATAGATACGCAGAACAATTGCAAATGCACACAGGAATGATAATACAAATGGGGCAAAATGTAAACAATTGGTGAATCTGAGCAAAGAGTACCCAAGAATACTTGGTACTATTCTTGTAACTTTCCTGCAAGTTTGAAACTTAATCAAAATTTAAAAGTTACCCAAAACAAGACATATTCCTAAGTAATTCTCATGTTAAATATGAAACTAAATAGAAATATAAAATACCTAGACATGAAGTGAAAAGGAGATCAATACATGTAAAAAACCTGGACATAGGAAAGAAAATTACCCCCCCAAAAAGAAAATTTAATAACATTAAACTCCTTTTAAAAAATAAAACTGATTTGAATTCAATACTGCAACAAAAGAATCTCAAAAAAAAGAAAAAAATTAATGAAGATTTAAAATATGTAAGATTCACAAAAGTCAAACCTTGCTTTTGAAAAAAAATGAAGACTGCTGATTAAACATGTATGTATACCATCTCCTTTAGGTTTTATCCCAAAACACCACTAAAATGACCAAACGGTGATATTTTCCTATTGTTAATTGCTGGTAAGGGCACAGGTATGACAGATACTACTGACTGCCCCCCTCAAAATCATCCCTCCTCTACTTCCTTGCTACAAGAATTTTTTTCCATAGCTTTATTTCATCAGCTCCAGAAAATGAATCATGATTTGCCTAGGCCAGTGGTTCTGAATTGATTGCTATTAGAATCAATTAGGTAGCTTTTTAAAAAATTCTAAAGCTTGAACCCCACTCCAGACCAATTAACTCTTAATGTTTTTCTTGTCATCTTGTATGACTTTAAGTCATTAATTCTCAACTGTGGCAGCACACTAGAATTACCTGGTGATCTTTTAAAAATGATGATGTCCAGGTTATACCCCAGACCAATTAAATCAGAATCGCTGGGAGTGGGACCCAGACATCAGTAACCAAGGTTAAGAATAACCAGCTTAAATTAAATGAAAGAATTAACTCTCTGTTCTATTTGTTGCAGTTGTGTTTTTCTGCCTTATGCAGCCAAAAGTAACCTAATGGCAGTGGAAACACAGGTTCTAGCAGAGAGAGCTGGGTGTACTGGAAGTGTTTACTGAAGTTTAGAATATGTGTACTCTATTATCTCCATGATTTCATATTATAAAATATGGCCTTACATGAAGCAATTAAAATGAGCTCTATAGTTAAGTGAACAATTCTTCACACAGAATAAAAAGCACAAACAGTAACAATAACTAACTGACACTAAGTAAATGGGCAGGTCCTCTTTTAAGTGTTTTATGTGAACCAACTCAATCCTTGGACCCACTCTATAATTCATTTACTTTCCACATTTTGCAGGATACACTTATAATCCTTTTTATATAGAAATATTTTTAAGTGACAAAACAGTACCACATACACATTTACATGTGTATGCATGTAAAAGGATATTTAAAAAGGATAAATAATTAACTGATAACAGTGGCTACCTTTGGGTACTTTGAGTAGATACCTTGGATTGGGGATTGTAGTTACATCAGACCTGAACCCCTTCATAACATACAAATTATTTTTATAACAAAATTATGATTATTAACTAAATATAATTTAACTAAAAATAAAATTTAAAAAGGAAAGCACTAGCATTCGGTCTAAGGAGATGCTCATTGTTTATAATGGCAATAATTTGTAAGCAAACCATGTTCAAAAAAGGGGGCTTGGTAAAATGGTAACATGATAAGGCCATTACAACTCATGGTAAAGATAAATGTGTAAAGACATGGACAGTTGTTCACAATGTATTGATATTTTGGCATGATAAAGGCAGGTTACAGGTCAGTAGCCATAGTATGATCACATTTAGAAACAAATTCTCAGTATTGACAGCAGTTGTCTTTAACTGACAGGATTATAGATAACTTTTGTTACTTATTTGTGCTTCTCTGTGTTTTACAAATTTGTTGTAATAAATAATTTTTTTGTAATGAAAGCAATAAAGTATACAGCTATCTTCAGAAAAGTGACATATTTGACCAAGTATTCAAAGATTTTAAAAAAGAAATGATCTAAACATGGCACAGGTACAAGCACAGAGACATAAAATTTAAAAATTCAAATACATAATACAAACTATTCAAATAATATAACAACAGGTAGGCAATGCACAATGGAATACTAGTCAGCCATGAAAAATAATGAAATCTTGCCATTTGCAACCGTGTGGATGGACCATGAGGGTATTATGCTAAGTGAAGTAAGACAGACAAAGAAAAATACCCTATGATCTCACTTATATGTGGAATTTAAACAAATAAGCAAACAAAAACCAAGCTCATAGATACAGAGAACAGATTGTTGGTTGCCAGAGACAGGGGGTGAGGGGGTGGGGTTGGGTGAAATGGGTAAAGGGGGTCAAAAGGTACAAACTTCTGGTTATAAAATAAGTAAAGCTTGGGGATATAATGTACAGCATGGTGTAGACTTAATAATACTGTATTGCATTTGAAAGTTATGAAGAGAGTAAATCTTAAAATTCATAAGAAAAAAAATTGTAACTATGTATGGTGATGGATGTTAACTAGACTTACTGTGGTGATCATTTTGCAATACAGTTGACCCTTGAACAACATGGGTTTGAACTGAGTAGTTTTACTTATAAGCAGATTTATTTCAGTAGTAAATACTATAGTACTACAGGATCTGTGGTTGGTTAAATCCGAGAATGCAGATACAGAGGAACTATGGATATGGAGGACCGACTGTAAGTGATATGAAGATTTTCGATTGTGCAGTCAGCGCTCCTAACCTCCACATTAACGGTCAACTGTATGTACAAATATTGAATCATTACGTTGTACACCTGAAACAAATATAATGTTATATGTCGATTATACCTCAGCAATTAAAAAAAAAAAGATCTTTTGGGACCCACCAAAAGACTTTGGGACCCACCAAAAGACTTTTAGGCAACCACTTTATACCATAATTGATTTAGAGGTCCCAAGAATGGGAAATAAAGGAGAGGGGAGCTAACATTTATTGAATTTCTGATGTGTACCAAGTGTTCTACATATCTTATTTCATTCTCAACAACATTGAGAATGAGAACCTCTTGTTTACAGGTTAAACAGCTCGTAGGTGGTGTAGCTGAGATCAGATGTCACATTTGATACTAGAATCCCTAATTTTTATACCATGTTACAGAGACTAGTAGTGTAGGTAAAATAACCCGAGGGATGATTTGTTTCTTTTTTTTCTGAGGGAGCCAATATTTAAACTAAAGTGTTAGTGAGAATAGATGGCAAAGAGGTAGAGGCAGACACTGCATGATGGAG
>NW_020185321.1:6724697-6751220 GCF_003031525.2 Neophocaena asiaeorientalis asiaeorientalis
TGGGGGAGGGGGTTGAGGGGGCTGGGGAAGAGAAGTGGAAAGAGTAGTTAAAAAAGAAATATAATATAGGGAGAACAGCAAAAGGTACCACACAAATCTGACTTGATTAGACAAGAATGTTATTAAAATAAAAATATTAGACAATAAATATCTACATCTGTATCTAAGTCTATATCTCGTTTTTATATTCCCCGCTTCCAAAAATGTATTTGAGGAGGCTAAGATTAAAGAAAAAATTTTAATCATACACAAAGGTCATACATCATAGGTATTCAATGTCAAAAACCCAGGCTAAGATTATTACTACAATTGATCATTTCTGAAGTGCTCAAATTCCTGGCAGTCAACGCAAAAGGGAAATACTATATACGATGGATTAAATTATTCCTATTTGCCAAGGACTATTTTTTTTTTTCTGGCAGCGCCTTGTGGTATGTGGGATCTTACTTCCCTGACCAGGGATCGAACCTGTGCCCCCTGCATCAGGAGCTCGGAGTCTTAACCACTGGACCGCCAGGGAAGTCCCTGCCAAAGACTATTTACAGGAGATAATCAAGACTTTGATGAGAAACATGCAGAAAATATAATATCAATTGAGAGATTCATGTTATTAGAAGATTCCCCAAATTTCTACTCACATAATTATAGACACAATGCAATTCGATCAAAATCCCAACAGATGTTTGAGTGGAACCAAACTATTTCAAAAATGTATATGGAATATGCAAAGAAACACAAACAGCCAAGACATTCTTGAGGAACAAGAAGGTAAGAGGACTTGTTCCAAATATTATAAAGTCACAGTGAATAAGATAGCAGAGTATTGCTGCAAGGGGAGACAAACAGAGCGATGGAACAAAACATAAAGTCCAGAAACAGATGTGGCCATAATGGTCACTTGATTTTTGGCTACAATGGCACTGCAGCTCAGTGTAGAAAAGATGAACTTTTCAATAAATGATACTGGAGCAACTGGATACTCACATGGGGGATAAAATGAAATTGAATCCCTACCCTACACAAATCAATTCCAGGTAGTGTAAAAACATACATGTTAAAGCTAAAAACGAGGAAGCTTTTAGAAGAGAACACAAAAAAATCTTCATTACCTTGAGGTAGCAGAAAATTTCTTAAACAAGCACTATTGAAAAAGGTTTCATCACATTGAAATCCAAAACCTCCATTCACCCGAAGACACCAGAGTGAAAAACCAAGTCAGAGTAGAAGATAATATTTGTCACATGTGCAACTGACAGTAAACTAAAATATAGAAGATACATATTATGTATATATACAACTGCTATAAATCAGAGAAAAACAACCCAGTTAAAAATTGGCAAAGTATTTGAACAAGCATTTCACAAAAGAGGATATCCAGGCGGGCAAGAATTAGTGTTCAATTTCATTGATAATACAGGCATATCAATTAAATGTGATAACACTAGGTATCTACCAAATTGGCAAAAATTTTAAAGTGTGACAATGCCAAGAGCTGGCATGACTGTGAAACAAAAGGAGCCTTTTTAAACTGCTGATTCAAGTAAAAACCTTGCATAGTATATTTAGAGAACAGTCCGGCACTGTCTAGTAAAATTGAATATGCGCAAACCCAATCCCTCAACAATTTAATTACAATTTTAGTATATATATTAAAGAAATACAAGCACATGTGTACCAAAATATGTGCACAAAACATTTGTAGTCACATTGCTTATAGCAGCCAAAAACTAGAAGCAAGTCAAATGTCCATGAAGAGTAGAATAGATAAGTAGTAAACTGATACTATTATACAAGATAGTATATAGAGAGCAATGGAAAAAAATGAACTGTAGTTATAGGAAATATGAATGAAGCTCACAAACGTTTTTCATGAAAAAAGACACAAAAGAATGTCTATTCATACAAAGATAGAAAACAGACAAAAACTAAATCTATGTGGTTTTGGAATTCATATCAAAGCTCTAATGAAAGACAAAGAAATGATCACAGTGGTTATCACCAGAAGAGCATAATTGTTTGTGATTGTGGAGGGGTACATCAGAGGCTGCTTTAGAGATGGCTGTATTCTTTTTCTTGACCTGGGTATTCCTTACATCGGTCTTTATAATTATTTGCACAAATGGGTGTTAAATGCCATTTCTGTATCTAATTTGAAAGAAAAAAAAAGACAGACATTCAAATAATATGCACCTCTAAAAATGTTTCCAATATTAAATTATGTGGGGAAATACTTAAATATAATTTTGTGTGAAAGTGTAGGCTATAAAATGGTAAATGCTGAATAAAATCAATTTTTAAATATCACATTTTATATATGTACATAAAACATACTGGGAAGAAATTATCAAAAAGTTAGCATTGGTTTTAACTGGGAATTAAAATTTTCTTCATTGGGAATTGTACTTTTGAAATTATTTAAGATAATTTCATTTTATAATAAAAAAGAAATATATTTTTTTAAGAGAGCATAAAGAAAAATTAAACCATTTGTCAAATTAGGAAGAGAAAGTCACGTGTGTGGGTTGGGTTTTGAAGCAAATCACATTTCTCGAAAAATTCCATAGATCAGGTCACCTGACAGGCAAGAATTTTCAAGAGAAGGAAACCAAGTCATATCCTGACATAGAAAAGAGGATTTCAGGAAACAAGGGGAAACGACAAGCTACCTTGCAGGTGCCTTGTGGATGTTCAACAGCCATTCTTTACTCCACTCTGGAAGACTCTGCAAGCAGAGAAGAGTTGGAGAGAGAGAAAGGAGTCAGGAAAAACCAGGCTCTCTGGGAGCCCAAGTCAACCTACCTACCACCCACCACCTACAGATATTAGGTCAGACAAGTCTTGGGCGTCCTGCTCAATACCAGCATTACAGACAAGCACGGTCATTTGCAGTTCTGGGCAGAATGTGTCCCTGAGCTCACAGAGGTCTCCTGGTAAAAGAGCGCTGGAGTCACAAAGGCACAGACAAAGGCGCCCCACATCTACAGTGCTATATGGATACATAATCATAGGAACTCACACCACGGGCACACAGGCACCCCAAACCTCAACAAAATGGGCTGCAGACGGCCACGCAATCATACACACCCCGGGGACAGTCAGTCACAATCGCAGTCACAGGCACCCCCACGTACTCACATTCCCAGTGACATACATCATGGGGACACAATGACAAATTCACACGCACCCTACCACCAACAATATCACACACACACACACACACACACACATCCCAAGGAGAAACAGACACAAATCTCACAGTTAAGCCATCCCACACCCACGGCTCAGCAAATGATCATAAATACACACACACACATCCCAAGTATATACACAGTTTTACAACCGCGGTCAAGGAACCTCACACTCGCAAACAGTGCCACACCCGGTCACACAGTTAAACCCCCAACACACCTGCACAATCAAATCCACAATCAAGCCCGTCTCCCGCCCTCACAGTTTGGTACAAGGTCACACAGACACAGAGACACAACCACAATCAGACACACACTCCTCACGATCGCCCCTTCCCAGCTGGCTCCCGTAGACGCCGGAGGTTCCAGACACTCCCGGCTCCAACCCCGGGCTCCAGGCCATCTCACCTACGACTCCTCCGGTCTGGTCAGCACCGCTCCACTCTACTTGAAACAAATAGAGTCCAGCACCTCGCACAGCACCCTGAGGCCGTTTGCCCCAACCCGTCAGAAAATCCCGTCCACTCCTCAGGAGAAGGTCTAGTTCTCGCGGGAAGGAGCACTAGGCCTAGAGGCCTCTGGGAGATGTAGTCCGGAAAGCGACAGGCTACCAAAAGCTATCTCCTCTTCATCCTGATTCCCCCTGGCCGCGGAAGCCTGGATCCGGCAGCGCACCTGAGGCTTCCGCGAGTCTCAGCTGACAAGAACTCCCTCGACCAAACTTTAGTCAAGTCGACCGCACTGACTCCATCACCCTGCCCAGTGGCTATAAATCCCCAGCTACTGTTACATACCCAGTTGAGTTCAATCTCTCTTCCCTATTGCGATAGTCTTTATAATAAGCCTTCCTTATCTGTTTACCTTGTCTGGTGCAACTTCTTTGACACATCCCAGCCTCAAGTTGCGGTTCTTTCAGGTTTTGGCGCTCACCCTGCAACATCCTGGGCCTCACGGCCTGCTGGGAAATGTAGTCCAGGACTTTGCCAGCGGCGGAGTGGACCCGGCCAAGATAGACTGCGTTCCCTAGGCGCTGAGGCGGGACTTGGCCTCAGTTAAATGCCCAGGAGGCTGATAGGAATTACGCTTTGCCCTGGGAGCGCGCAGATGCCTAGAGGCAAGCTGCTGCGGAAAGTGTCGGGGAGCCAGAAGAGCGAACCCGAATGCAGGACGTGAGTGTCTGGGACCAAAGCAGCCTAGGGTGTTTGAAGGGGAGAAATCCACAAGCCCAGTCACGTATGCGAGAGTGGGTGAAGGAGGGCCCGAGTGTGAGACCGTGATGAGATTGCGTGTGTGACTACATTTAGGGGTTAGTTGAATGGAAGAGAGACTGCATGCAGGTAAAATTGATGAGTGTGAGAGAGAGGTGGGATCAAGATTATAAGTGGCTTTGTGAGGATGGAGGGTCATATTGTGGGCTTGTGTGGTTGGGAGTAATTGTGTGTGTGTGCACGTGGTAGGGCAAGATTGTGTGTGTATGAAAATATGTGTGTCATCACGTGATTGTGGGCCACTGCATGGGTGGCTGAGATAGTGGAGGAATCTGAATCCTCTCAGCCTCATTTCCTCTTCAAACTGAGATAATAGGATATGTCTTCCTGTAGATTCAATTTTAAGGAGAAAAAGCTCCCTGTTGATATAATAAATAACTTATACCATTTTAATATAAACACTTAAGATTCCAAACATTTTGTTCTGGAATAGAATACTGGATCAGTATGGCTTTTTAAACAGGGTGTATTTTATTATGGGGGTGCCTGTTTTGGGTTATGTCCACAAACTTATCCCCAGACGTTTTTCTCTTCTCTGTTCCTTGGGAGACATTGATGAGGTAAATATTCAGAGATGTGATTGTTCAGTTCAACCAGGAGGCTCAGCCACAATTAAAAGATGTTTAGAGGAAGTTGTATAGGTATATGATGCTGGAGAACTAGAGCAACATAGCCACATTATGTATGGATAACTTCTTGGTATAATCCAACTTTTGAAAGTAAAGTGACATCTCTGATATATTTAGAATCTTTACATGGCATAATGGGTTCAGCTTTGAGATGTAGGCTTCAGATATTCTCAAGCCCTCTGTGACATGATTGTATATGCTCAACCTTTAAGGCAAAAGGTTATTTACTTTGTTCCTCTTTATATGGTAATTTCCTTAAAGGCCCAAGGTCAGTCTGAGTTTGGAGATGGTGCTTGAATTCAAGCTTTTTGTGATTTTCCTATATACAGGCTCTCACATCACCAAACTGCATGAAATCTTCAAGTTAGGACAAGAAAATAGGCCATAGGTGGTGAGTAGAAGAAATGAAAAGGAGTGGGAGCCTTTTCTGTATAAGTGAATGAGTGGGAACCAGGCAGATGTGCCTGGGACAAGGGAGAGCACAGATAGATGTTCAGTGAGGCAATTTACACCATAAAATGTTTTCCAGGTTTTGCTATATAGACCCTACTCTTCTTGAGTTTTAACTGATGTGAATCCTTCACTCATCATTCTTCCTCTATCAGTGCCCTCTTTATTTAAGCAGATCCTAGAGGACCATATTCTCTTCATTTTCATAGCCTACATATGCAGTCAGTCCTTCATATATCTGTAGTCTTTTAAAACTCTTATGTTTCATGCTGCTGTTTCTTCTTATTACATTCCATTTTCTATCTTTCCATTGCTAAAAGCTTCAGGGTTATAATTTACCATTGTCATTGACTTCCCACAGTCATATTTCAGCAATCTCCTTTACCATGAGAAGCTGCTAGCTTAGAAATCATTGCTACTTTCCTCTTAGCTCCCCTCTCTGCCAAGTGTTTTTACTTCATAATTGTTTTTAAAGGAATCATCTCATCGCTTTTAAAAATTTAAATAAGGTTATAGTGAAAAAAGAAGTCTCCCTTTCAGTATTTCTCTTCTCCACATGTATCTACAGTGACTAGTTTCTTATGTTAACTACTTTGAGTTATTCTATGATTATACCAACATATCTGTATATATAACATCTTTATTTTTCACAAATGTTAGTATAGTATAAAGCACCTTGTTTTTTACTCACTATTATTTCTTAGAAGACATTCCATATTAATATATATTCCTTTTTCTTATGGTGGTATAATGCTTTATGGTTGGGGAAATGTCATACTTTAACTAATACTATGTTAGTGAATTTTTAGGATGTTTTCAGGTTTATGCAATTTTGGAATGAAATCCTTATATATTCAGCTTTGCACAGATGTGCATGTGCATCTTTCGATTTCTTCTAAGTGCTGGGTCAGAGGTTATGTATAAGTATTTGCAGTCCACAAAAGATGAATCACTTTCCATTTCCACCAAAAAATTTATGAAAGTGCCTATTTCCTCTTGCTGTCAAAATGTATTTCTTCATTCAGCAGATATTTATGGAGCCCTTTATCTGTGCCAGGTGCTGTTCTAAGCCCTAGGAAAGCATCAGTGAACAAAACGGTCCAAATTTCCTGTCCTCAAGGAGTTTACATTCTAGTCTGGGAAAGTGACCAGTGAACGTGTAAATGAAGTATATAGTGTTCCAGATAAAGGTAAGATCTGTAGAGAAAAATGAAGCTTGAAAATAAGATAGTGAGTGACAAGGGAGTTGTGATTTTAAATAGAATGGTTAGGAAAAGCCTTCCTAAGAAGAAAATATTTGATCAAAAACAAAAGGAAGAAGCAGTGACATTTGAAGATATTTGGATAAAGAGCATTATAAGCAGAGAAAACAGCTAAACATAAATGCCATAAGTTAGATACAAGCCTGGTGTATCCAAGGAGCAGTAAATAGGCCAGCATGACAAAGTAGAGAGTAGTAGATGAGGTGAAAGAGCTAATGAGAGGACAAATTATGTAAGGCCTTGGAGAATATTTTAAGAAGTTTGGTTAGTCTTAGCAAGATGTAAAAGCAATAGTGGGTTTTGAACAGAAGAGTGACATGATCTTATATTTAAAAGACATCATTTGGGGTGCTGAGTAGAGAGTAGGGTGTAGGGGGACAAAAAAGGAAGCAGGGAAACTAGCCAATGGGCTGTTGGAATAATCCAGGTAAGAGATAATGGTGACTCGGTCTAGGGTGACAGCAGTGGTAGTTAGGAGAAATAGTTGGATTCTAGATATATTTTGAAGATAGAGCTAAATGGATCTGGTAATAGATTTGATGTGGGATATGAGAGAAAGAGAGGAACCTAGACCAACCCAAATATTGCAGCCCAAGAAACTAGAAGACCAGAATTGTCATTTACTAAGATAAAACTATAGAATGAGCAAGTTTTGGTGGGTAGATCAAGAGTTTGGTCTTTGCTCTGCTAAACCACTGAGATCAGTGACATAAGAGGAGAATTCTAAGGAAATCTATTAGGATAAAACTAAATATAGTAACAGGTTGTTTTGGGTTTAATGGTGACACCCCAGAGATATGTCCACATCCTAACCCCCAGGACCTGTGAATGTGACCTTATTTGGAAAAAAGGGTCTTTACAGATGTAATTAAGTTAAGGATCGCTAGCTGAGATTATCCCAATTATCTGGTTGTGACCTAACTCCACTTACAATAGACAAAAGATAGAAGAAGGCTGTGTGAGGGCAGAGGCAGAGACTGAAGTTATGCAGCAACAAGCTAAGAACACCTGAGTCTAGTTCTGATTGTTGCTTTGTGTTTTGGGAGTGTCTTGATTTTTCTTGCCTTTTCATATGCCTTGAAATTTGTTGTTGTTGTTGAAAGCCAGACATTTTGTTTAGGACAGTAGTGTGCAGAAAAGGATTAACGTAGCAGACCTGAGACTTCTTATCCTTAGAAAGACCTGCTTGAAGTTTGGCCCTTGGCTTGCAACTAGAACTTGGATTTTGAGAAGATTCCCATTATCCTCACTGATAAGAATGGCTTACTGTGCCTAAAGTGTTTGTGCAAACAATGTAATTTATGCTAAATACCTGCTTTCCTTCTGAGAGTCTGAAATTCTGGTATGTGCCAGGCAGAGACTGCCTATGTGACCAGGCTCCAATAAAAACCCTAGGTACTGAATTTCTAATGAGCTTCCCTGGTTGGTGCTATTTCACATGTATTAATGGCCTGGGTAACTCTACTGGGAAAGGATCCTTGGAAGCATGTGGCTGGTTTTTCCTGGACTTTGCCCAATGCACCTTTTCTTTTATGCTGATTTTGCTTTGTATGTTTTGCTATGAGTTCTCCCAGTGAATCACTGAACCTCGGAGGGAGGGTTGATCTTGGGGTCCTGCAACACCATAGTAACTGAGGAAAATAGTTTTTATCCCTGAATGGGGGCATACATTTACTTCTGCAAAGCCTTTAGTGTGGAGTTTTGAGTTAATCCAGTTAGGAGTTTTAACAACTCAGCAAGGTAAGAGAGTCATACAATTTGATTGCATTTATGTAAATTTCAAAGATAGATAAGTGACAAGATATTATTACATTAACAATCAGGATAGTGGTCAGCTGGGGTCTGAGGGGTCAGAAATGATCATATAGGGTGGGCGTTTCTTCTTGAGGTACCCACAGTTGTCATGGTACGAACGTGGGTTGGAAAAGAATTTCCAGACACAAGGCAGAATGAAAAGAAGATAGAATTTATTAGAGGGAAGGGTTGCTGCCAGAACAGCGGGCCGACTTCCTGATAGCCAGGGAGACCCTGAGCAAGGGTTACTGGTCTGTTTTTATAGCCAGGGAACAAAGGAACCTGCGAGTCATCTGCTGATTGGGCAAGGTATGTATACTTTCAGTGTGCAGAGCGTGAGAAGAACAGGACAAATATCTTTCCTTATATGGGACGGGAAAGGGACAGGGCATGCTGCTTGGGAGGGCTCTGGGACATTGTAATGGTCGCAATGTGACAGAGTGATAAGAGTCCTGTAACTCTTTGTTACGGCAACGTTGGCCCTTTGAGTTTATATTGTTCTTTGTCCTTGGAGCACCACAACAATGTACTGTTTCTTCAGTTGTATGGCGTTACACTGAACTTACACATTCTATGCGGTATTCTTCAGGTGTTTTCTATTTCACAATAAAAAAAATTAAAGAAAAAATATTTAAAGGTTACCTGATGATTTTGAAAATACTGAAAAAATTACTCCTCCATCAGAAAGTTTAGATATACATCTAAATGACAAGCACATGGGAAAGGACGCAAATGAGAAAAGCGGGCAAGTATTAACTTCAGCAAAAAGAATGGCTCAGACATGAATAACATTTACACAATACGAATGTAACCATGAACATTAATTTAAACCACTTTAAGGGGAATTGGAATAAGGTATTTGTCCGCTGATGTGAAGGATATTATACCTGGGTTCAAGGAGGAGCTCCAGTGGCTTCACAGACAGGGGACACCCCTCTCCCTCTCCCGAGGGGTGCCCCATAGATCCTCCCCTTTATCCTACCCTCAAGCCGGGGCTTGTGGGATAAGAGGTTTCCACCCGGCCAGGCCGAGGCGCAAAACCTTTCTGCCACATCATATGTGTCACATGCCCAGGCGGCGAGCTTGCAAAGAAAAGAATTACACGCTCCTTCCAGAGGTAGTTTCCACGGCTCTGGACTACATTTCCCAGGGGCCATCGCGTTCACGGCTACTTCCCGTCGAAAGACCGAGTTGGCTTATGGTCCAAGTTCTCAGAGAGGGCCATTTGTTTGCGGAGGAACAGCAGCGTGAACTCAGCAGTTGAGACTTGCGTTCTAAACGCGGCCTGGAATTCGTTGACGCTTGCCAAAGATAGAGAGGTGTGAGGACAATGGTCTTTGCCGAGCGAAGTGATAGGGTCCAATACCGAGGCCTGTGAATGGAGACCACTAGGCTCTGGGCTCTTAAAGGTTGTCCCGGCTCCAGTCATTTCCCAGTGTCCGCCGTATCCGAGGCAAAGTTCTGTCCGCACACCGGCCCTTTCAGGACCATAGCAGGGGTCGTGCGCGAGTCCCTGAGGAACATCCACAGCTTGAGGGAACCGCAAAGTCGAGTGAGTCTAAGACCCGGAAGCGGAATGACCCCTGAGAGGCCGAGGCCGCCGCTGTGGGGGAGGGCAGTGAGGGGCTAACATTTTCGGAGACTGAGGCTTTACCAACCAGCGGGTGTGAGAAGGAAGACGGTGGGGAGTTGAGTATGTGTGTCCGCGCGCGCTAGCGATCGCGACAGGGAACCTTGGATGCTTGTGTGAAATTGATACAGAAGCAAGGTGTGGGAGTGATCGCACGGGAACCGTAGAGGTGTGTGTGTGTGTGTGTGTGTGTGTGGACGGTGCGCTGGTGACCGTATGTGATTGTAATTTAGGTGTGACTGTGCATGTATATGATTGTGACTGCGTCACCCTGTGCGTGACCGTATGTAAATATGGTAGCCGCAACTATGGGGCCAGAGACAAAGAATTGAGCGTTGCGTTTAGTAACATTCACAGTCATTCGTGAATGTGTGGAGAGCAGTTTCTGTGGGGCTATTAGTTGGATTGGAGTAGGGTAACGTAGAATGAGGGGAGAGGAATGGGAGACAGTGTAGACCACATATTCGAAGAGTTTTTCTGTAAATATGAAAATGGAACAGCAGCTGGTGTGGGAGAAGTAACCTATCGGTATGCTGGTGGGAATGAGCCATGAGAGAAGGAAAAGAAGTACAGGTAAGTGTGAGTAAGCCAGACTCATCTGTGTGGTGTGTACTGAAATTGCAAGAATAAAAGAAGGGTAGTAGCATTGCAGCGAGTGAGCCAGGAGCTCAAGTTTTGAAAAAACAAGGGGAAGGAAATATACAGTGTTTGGTAGATGTCAGCAACAGTGAGGTGGTGGTGAGTTATATATGATCTCTTGGCATGAAATTCAAAGGTAGAGCTTTTGTGGAGGACAAAGGGAGAAAGGTCTGAGAGTAATACGAGCAAGGGGGACACCTGCCCCACTTCCAGACCCAGTGGCAAGAGGCTGTAGGGAGGAAAAACAAAAACGTAGAGAGGGCTGCGAGAGTCCTCTGGAGAGAGCCAGGTTTCTGTTAGATCCAAAGGTGAAGGGAGTGTTCAGGGAGGTGGTTGAGGATAAAAGAGGGGTCTATGACTGTGAATTCCAGAGGGCATATTGGAAAGTGTCAGGAGTTGCGGAGGGGTGAGAAAATGGGACATCCAACAGATGGGGAGTAGAGTGTCTGAAAAGAGAGATGATCAAGGAGCCTAGGGCTTTTTATGATGCACATAAACATGGATGCAGGGGATACTGATGCTTATTCTGGTTGGATTCACGGCAGTGTTGGAGAGGTAGTGCTGGGCTAGAAAGGGGGACTTTTTTTACATCTTTACTGGAGTATAATTGCTTTACAATGGTGTCTTAGTTTCTGCTTTATAACAAAGTGAATCAGTTATACATATGTTGCCATATCGCCTCCCTCTTGCATCTCCCTCCCTGCCACCCTCCCTATCCCACCCATCAAGGTGGTCACAAAGCACCGAGCTGATCTCCCTGTGTTATGCGGCTGCTTCCCACTAGCTATCTACCTTACGTTTGGTAGTGTATATATGTCCATGCCACTCTCTCGCTCTGTCACAGCTTACCCTTCCCCGATGTCAGTTTACATTCCTACCAACAGTACAGGAGGGTTCCCTTTTCACCACACCCTTTCCAGCATTTATTGTTTCTAGATTTTTTCATAATGGCCATGCCAACCAGCATGAGGTGTTACCTCATTGTAGTTTTGATTTGCATTTCTCTAATAATTAGTGATGTTGGGCATCTTTCATGTGCCTCTTAGCCATCTGTATGTCAGTGCCAACCAGCATGAGGTGATACCTCATTGTAGTTTTGATTTGCATTTCTCTAATAATTAGTGATGTTGAGCATCTTTCATGTGCCTCTTAGCCATCTGTATGTCTTCCTTGGTGAAATGTCTATTTAGGTCTTCCGCCCTTTTTTTTTTTTGCGGTACGCAGGCCTCTCACTGTTGTGGCCTCTCCCATTGCGGAGCACAGGCTCAGGACGCGCATCCACGGCATGTGGGATCTTCCCAGACCAGGGCACGAACCTGTGTCCCCTGTATCCGCAGGGGGACTCAACCGCTACGCCACCAGGGAAGCCCCTGCCCATTTTTTAATTGGACTGTTTGTCTTTTGATGTTGAGCTCCGTGAGCTGTTTGTATATTTTGGAGATTAATCTTTTGTCCTTTGTTTCATTTGCAAATATTTCCTCCCATTCTGAGGGTTGTCTTAAGTCTTGTTTATGGTTTCCTTTGTGGTGCAAAAGCTTTTAAGTTTAATTAACTGCCATTTGTTTGCTTTTATTTCCATTACTCTAGGAGGTGGGTTAAAAAAGATCTTGCTGTGGTCTATGTCAGAGTGTTTTTCCTTTGTTTTCCTCTAAGAGTTTTATACTGTGTGGTCTTAACCAGATTCTTAACCACTGTGCCACCAGGGAAGTCCTATGTGATCTTTATCATGCAATGATAGTGATACCATGTGGTAAAATAAATTAGACTGTAGCAATAATCAATACATTGGCACCTCCTCGGTGGAAAGTACAAATAGAAGGAAATGAAAATTTGCTTAATAATTTACTTGCTTTCAATTTCTATTTTAAATGACTGTCTTCATATCATTATTCCTAATACCGGGAGCTCTTTCTTTTCTTTCAGCATTGCACCTAATTCCTATTAAAATATGTTTTTCTTTGCCCTTTAAGAAGGCAGTTGTTAACAATAAATATTCTATTAGCTATGTGCTGCACATTCTTCTAAGAGTAATTAATCACTTCAATAATCCATGAGGTACAAAGTGTTAGTATCCCAATTTTTTTTTTCAAGAGTTTTGCTTGTTGCATTGTCTTTTTTTTTTATCTTTATTGGAGTATAATTGCTTTACAATGGTGTGTTGGTTTCTGCTTTATAACAAAGTGAATCAGTTATACATATACATAAACACTCAGGCCTGGGGGAGGGAGGGGTACAGATGTGGGGTGAGCCTGTGGCGTCAGAGGCCGGCGTTACGTTGCACCAGCCTGAGGCACGCCATGCGTTCTCCCGGGGAAGTTGTCCCTGGATCCCGGGACCTGGCAGAGCCAGCGTTCAGTAGGTGTTCTGTAGGAGTTGTTACATGTGTATATGTATTTCTGGTGTATATGTGGGGAGGAAGGTGATCTCCGCGTCTTACTCTTCCACCATCTTCCCAGGAGTCTCGAATGGTGGACTTTTGAGAATTCCCTCTGAAAGAAGGAAGCTGAGGATGGAACATTTAAGAGTGGTTGGGGTAGGCAGAATAATGCCCCTGCAAGGATGTCTGGACACCTGTGAATGTGTTACCTTACAAGGCAAAAGGAACTTTGCAAATGGGATTAAGTTAAGGACCTCGAAGTGAGGAGATTATCCTAGATTATCCAGTTGGGCCCAAACTAATCACCTGGGTCCTTAAAGTCAGTAAATCTTTTCCAGCTGAGTTTAGAGTCAGAGAGAGATGTGATCACAGAACAGTGGTCAGAGAGATGCAAATTTGCTGGTTAGATAAAGGAAGGTAGCCTTGAGCCAAGGAGTGTTGGTGGCCTCTAGGAACTGGATAATGTAAGGAAATTAATTCTCCCCTAGAGCAGAAAGGAACACAGCCTTGCCGACACCTTGCTCTTAGCCCAGTGAGAACCATGTCAGAATTTTACCTAACAGTAAGATAATAAAGTTGTATTGTTTTAAGCCACTGCATTTATAACTTGTTACTCAGTAGTAGGAAACTAATATAGTGGTATAGTTTTTTAGCCTCAGTTCTGTGGAAGGGTTTTGAACCGTGTGACATGAGGGGAACTCAATCCCTATTGATAAAATTTAGAACTTTAGGTAAAGCTCGTAGGCTCCCTCTTGTAATTTACAGTTTTACTGCATTGTGATATTTTTTTAACATTGGAATTTAATGAATTTTTCTTCATGATCTAACATATGGTCAGCCTATAGTTATTTGTTTTGCACTTAGTTTATCTTGGATTGAGAGAAATGTGTTAAAATTCTCTATTATTAATGAAATTTTATCTTGTACAACCTGTAACTTCTGCTTCATGAAACTTCTTGCTGTTAGTTGATATATAGATATTCATAATTGTTATATGTTTACTGAGAATGGTAGACTTTAGTATTTTAGCATTCTCAAGATCACGGCCCTTGCTTATTTGTTTGTTTGCATTTTGTCTTGTATATTTCTCCATAATTTGTAAAATAACCCTTTTTTGAAGTTTATCATATATACAGACAAGTGTATACATGATGATACAAACAACCAATACAATCAAAATTGTACACCTTGAGTTACCACAAAGGGAACACCCATGTAATAAGCACCCAGATCAAGAAATAAGCCATTGTCTGCATTCCAGAAGTCCCTCTTGTGCTCCTGTTCAGTCAGTAGCTTCCCCAAAGTAACCACCATACATCAGTTTCATCTGTTTTTGAACTTATGTGTAAGTGGAGTCATATAGTATATAACCTTTTGGCTTCTTTTGTGCAACATTGTGTTTATGAGATTCATCCGTATTGTATGTAAATATAGCTTACTGTTTGCATTGTTAAATGCACTGGTATTCCAGTGCATGAATATACCAACTATATTTGTCCATTCAACAGTTGTCATACAGTTGATAGACATTTAGAACTCTTTATGTCCCTTGTACCAGAAGGACAGCTTGGCTGCATGTCAGATCTTTGACTCTCTCATTTGTTTTTCCACAAGTATATTGTAGGAGCTACCTCACTATTTGGGGCACTGAATTTAGCAGTCTAATGACAACTGAATTTCCTTTTTCTTATAGGTGACTTGATATTTTTATCTTGATTCCCCATGGATTTTAGTCTAATAATTTTATTAGGAAATGTTTTGCTACAGACAATTTGAGTCATTTTCTCCAGCAGTATAGTGTGTATTTTCATTATGCATATTCATGCATTATTTCAGAAAATTATTCTTGAATGTTAAAAATGTAGTTTTTAATATTCTCTTCTTGATCTGGATTTCATCTCTAGAGGCTCTGCTTAGTTGCAAGTTAGCGTCTCCCTCCCACCCTCCCTATCCCACCCCTCTAGGTGGTCACAAAGCACTGAGCTGATCTCCCTGTGCGATGCAGCTGCTTCCCACTAGCTATCTATTTTACATTTGGTAGTATCATGGGATATTGAATGTAGTTCCCTGTGCAATGCAGTAGGTCCTTGTTTATCCACCCGATATATAGTAGTTTGCATCTGCTAATCTCAAACTCCCAATTCTATCTTCTCTCACCCCCGCCCCATTGGCAACCACAAGTCTGTTCTCTATGTCTGTGAGTCTGTTTCTGTTTTGTAGATATGTTCATTTGTGTCATATTTTAGATCCCACATATAAGTGATATCATGTGGTATTTGTCTTTCTCTTTCTGACTTACTTCACTTGGTGTGATAATCTCTAGGTCCATCCATGTTGCTGCAAATGTCATTATTTCATTTTTTTTAATGGCTGAGTAGTATTCCATTGTATATATTTACCACATCTTCTTTATCCATTCATCTGTTGATGGACATTTAGGTTGTTTTCATGTCTTGGCTATTGTAAATAGTGTTGCTGTGAACATAGGGGTGCATGTATCTTTTCAAATTATAGTTTTGTCTGGGCATATGCCCAGGAGTGGGGGTTGCAGGATCATATGGCAACTCTATTTTTAGTTTTTCGAGGAACCTCCATTCTACTTTCCATAGTGCCTGCACCAAGTTACGTTCCCACCAACAGTGTAAGAGGGTTCCTTTTTCTCCACACCCTCTCCAGCATTTATGATTTATGGATTTTAATGATGGCCATTCTGACTGGTGTGAGGTGATACCTCATTGTAGTTTTGATTTGCATTTCTATAATAATTTGCGATGATGAGCATCTTTTCATGTGCCTGTTAGCCATCTGTATGTCTTCTCTGGAGAAATGTCTATTTAGGTCTTCTGCCCATTTTTTGATTGGGTTGGTTTGTTGTTGTTATTGAATTGTATGAGCAGTTTGTATATTTTGGAAATTAAGCCCTTGTTGGTCGCGTCATTTGCAAATATTTTCTCCCAATCTGTAGGTTGTCTTTTCGTTTTGAGTATGGTTTCCTTTGCTGTGCAAAAGCTTATAAGTTTGATTGGGTCCCGTATGTTTATTTTTGCTTTTATTTCTACTGACTTGGGAGACTGACCTAAGAAAACATTGATATGATTTATGTCAGAGAATGTTTTTCCTATGTTCTCTTCTAGGAGTTTTATGGTGTCTTGTCTTATATTTAAGTCTTTAAGCCATTTTGGATTTACTTTTGTGTATGATGTGAAGGTGTGTTTTAACTTCATTGATTTACATGTGGCTGTCCAGCAAGTTGGACCACTTCTGACTTTCATTTTTTTCTTATAATAATTATCATCTCTTTGTTTCATTTTGTTCCATTTGCTAACTTAAACATTTTTTTAAAATTTATTTTATTTATTTATTTTTGGCTGCATTGGGTCTTCGTTGCTGTGCGCAGGCTTTCCCTAGTTGCGGAGAGCAGGGCTACTCTTTGTTGCAGTGCATGGGCTTCTCATTGCGGTGGCTTCTCTTGTTGCAGAGCACGGGGTCTAGAGTGCAGGCTCAGTAATTGTGGCACAATCGTGGTTTACGGGCTCTAGAGCACAGGTTCAGTAGTTGTGGCACAGGGGCTTAGTTGCCCCTTAGTTGCTTAGTTGCTCAACTTAGTAATTGTGGCACATGGACTCAGTAGTCGTGGTTTACGGGCTCTAGAGCACAGGCTCAGTAGTTGTGGCACAGGGGCTTAGTTGCCCCTTAGTTGCTTAGTTGCTCCACGGCACGTGGGATCTTCCCGGACCAGGGCTCGAATCCGTGTCCCCTGCATTAGAAGGTGGATTCTTAACCACTGAGCCACCAGGGAAGCCCCATTTTCTAACTTTTGTATTTTTTGTTCCATGCTGTACTTTCTGTAGTATTTGTCATATGTTGTGCTCTTTGTAATTATTCTTCATTTCTAAAGTGGTTTTGCCTATGAAGTGGTTCTCTTTCATTCTTGAATTGGACTAGCTTTCATATGTGGTCTGCCTATCACTTCCTCCCCTTTCCTGAGATCATTGTATGATTTGTGCATGTAGTCTTGCTTCTGAGCTATGATTGTATCATAACTTTTAAAAATCATAACTTTTAAAAATTCATATTGGAATGTGGGTAATAATTTTAATCTTCTCTTAAATTTTTAGTGAGTTTTCTTTATACATGGGGAATTTGGACACTCTTTTCAAACTTTTATCTAACATTATCTTTGGACATGTTGTTTCTAATTGTGTTTTTGGAATGTGATTTTTTTTTTTTTTCGGTATACCTGTCACTGGCACTTTCCTATGAAAAGGTGAACAGGGCAAAGGTAGTTTTTTAGGTTCTTATGCTCAAGAGTTCCTTCCTCTGTTACTACAATAGAAGACAGTTTCTTTTAAAGATAACCTCTCTGAATATCCAGGCCTTCTTTGTTGTTCAGAACCTAACCTGGTTCAGGAAGACCCCTACTATCAGCTCTGAGAGCCACAGTATCTTCTTTTCTGCAATTAAAGAATACAGTCAAGCTCCCAATTCATTCAATGAGGCTAGTATTACCCTGATACCAAAACCAAACAAAGCTTATCTCATAAAATTATGATACAAAAATCAACAGGGCTTCCCTGATGGCGCAGTGGTTGAGAGTCTGCCTGCCGATGCAGGGGACACTGGTTCGTGCCCTGGTCCAGGAAGATCCCACATGCCATGGAGCGGCTGGGCCCATGAGCCATGGCCGCTGAGCCTGCACGTCCGGAGCCTGTGCTCCGCAATGGGAGAGGCCACAACAGTGAGAAGCCCGCGTACCGCAAAAAAAAAAACCTCAACAAAATGCTAACAAAATCCAGCAACATATGAAATGAATTATGCAACCTGTCCAAGTGGAGTGTGTCCCAGGAATGCAAGGTTATCTGAACGTCCAAAAATCAATTAATGTAATGCATTATATCAATAGAATAAAAAACATAAATTACATGATCATTTTAATAGACACCAAAAAAGCATTTGACAAAAGCCAGTACCCTTTCATTATAAAAACACTATAAACTAGGAATAAAAGGGAATTTCCTCAATCTCATATAGGTTATCTATAAAAATCCTACAACTATTAATGGTGAATGTCTGAATGCTTTTGCCCTAAGATCAGTAATAAGACAAGAATGTCTGCCTTTGCCACTTTTATTCAATATTGTACTGGAAGTTTTAGCCAGGGCAATTAGACAAGAAAAAGAAAAAGCATCTGGGTTGGAAAACAAGTAAAACCATCTCTATCTGCAGGTAACATGCTCTTTTATATAGAAAATCCTAAGGAATACATACCCCAAAACACTGTTAGAACTAATAAATAAGTTTAACAAAGTTTCAGGATAAAAGATCAATAAATAAAATCAATTGTATATTATACACTTGGAGTGAACAATCCAAAAATGAAATTAAGAAAGCAGTTCCATTCACAGTAGTACCAAAACAAATAAAATGTTTAGGAATAAATTTAACAACTGAAGGTGAAACTCATACTCTGAAAATGACAAAACAGGTATTAAGCAAACACTTGTACATAAATAATCATAGCAGCGTTATTTATAATAGCCAAAAGGTGGAAACAATCCAAATGTCCATTAACAGATGAAAGGGTAAACAAAATGTTGTCTGTCCATACAGTGGAATATTATTCAGCCAGTATTTCAGGAGTGAAATACTGATACATGCTACAATTTGGATGAACCTTGAAAACTTTATACTAAATGTTTTCACAATTTTGACAACCAGTCACAATAAGTTCACATACTATATTATTCCATTCCTATGAAAATCCAGAACAGGAAATCTGTAGAGACAGAAAGTAGATTAGTGGTTACTTAGGGTTGAGAGAGAGGTGGAGGGAGAGTGTAGGGGGTTGAGGGGACAAGGAGTAATAGCTAAAGGATACAGGATTTCCTTTTGAGGTGATGAAAATATTCTAAAATTAAGTTGTGGTGGTTGCACATGTTAATTTGCTAAAAAAGATTGCTCACTTTAAATGCATTAATGTAGAGTATATGAACTATGTATCAGTAAAACTGCTTAAAAAATAAAAGAATACGGCCTATGTGTTTTGCCACCTTAAATCTCCCTGACATCTCTATGCCTCCTTTTACCACCTCCACCATCAATCACCTTTTCATAGCATTCCTGCTCACATACGCTCATTGAGGGTGTAGTCTACTCCTCATAGGAATGAATGTTTCTTATGTCTTCTTTGGAGAAGTGTCTATTTAGAGCTGCTGCCCATTTTTTGATTGGGTTGTTTGTTCTTTTGATATTGAGCTGTATGAGTTGTTCGTGTATTTTGGGGATTAATCTCTTTTTGGTTGCATTGTTTGCAAATATTTTTCCCATTCTGTAGGTTATCTTTTCATTTTGTTTATGGTTGCCCTTAGTTTTGTGGTATGAGTGCTTTAGATAAAAATGAGTCAGTAAGTATTATACACTTTGTGGGACATAGAGGAGATAGATGAAAGGCCACTGTCGTACAGGGAAGTACACAGGAGGGCCCTGGGCAAATGCACTGGGCTCCCAGATTGGAGAGTTTCCCTGGGGATGTCTAACTTTGGGTCCTTATTGTTAAAGGGGTTATTCAGAGCAAGTCAGAATGGCCTTATCTCATATCCCGAATATCCTGATCCGTGTCATGATTTAGCATTACTGATTGGACTGAAACTTCATCCTGCTGTTTGAGTCTCTTGGGTTTTGGATAGGGCCAGAATTTCTGCAGATTCCCTCTGACCTTCCTTCAAGGAAGAAAATGGTATTCTTACTCCATTTGAAAGATCTGAGGAAAGCCTGACCTCTCATTATTCCTTCCCTCTAGCTCTGCTTTCTCAAGACTGCTTCACCGGGAGAGGAATCTAGAAGACTGAACGACTCTTGGAATTTTAAGTTATGGCCCATGTGAGTTGGAATTTCTTCTCTCCAAAAATATAACCATTTATATCACATCATGTCAATATTTTTATTCCTTATCCTTAAACTGCTTACCTGAGTCACTATTCAACGTGGTAAGTGATAGTTGTGAAACAGTCCAGTGCCTTCCCTAGATGTCCCTCTTCTCTCCAACATGGCATTCAATACTTCCTGTGACCTAATACTTTGACAGAGTACTGAAGGAAAATATATTGTTTAAAGGAAATAGTAGAGACTTTTAAAAATCAAAACTGTGGCTCAACAAGGTGGAATTGTGTGACTAAAAGGGACCCACTACGTGAAAGCTTTTATTTACTCTATATAATGGGGTGTTTCAATTAAGAAAGATGGGAGTTGGTGTTAGCTGGTATTCATTTTAGTAGTGGCACTTTGTCATGCTTTTAGATAGAGAATATAAGAGGAGGTTGAGTTCAGAGAGATCTGGGATTTTGCCAGGAAATCAATGAGAGAATAATATCATTAACAAGACATGTGCTGATAATCAGCTGACAGCCTAGAGATTTTATACATTCTCCACAGAAAATGGTATTCAGTTAGAGAGTGTATCTCTTAAGAATCCTTTCAACTTCAACTAATAGAAAATTCAAGTAAAAGAAGCTGAAAGAAAACTATTCTCACATAGTAAATCTGGAGTTGATTATTCCAGGCTGTTATAGCCTCTTGGTGGTATCAAGAAAGAACTCATATGATATCTGTTATTCTGGGCTGCCATCCTGTTGTTTTGATGTTTGTTACAGGAAGGCCATAACAATGTTGTGACTGAGCAACAGGAGATTTTTTTTTTTTTTTTTTTTCGGTATGCCGGCCTCTCACTGTTGTGGCCTCTCCCGTTGCGGAGCACAGGCTCCGGACACGCAGGCTCAGCAGCCATGGCTCACGGGCGCAGCTGCTCCGCAGCATGTGGGATCTTCCCGGACCAGGGCATGAACCTGTGTCCCCTGCATCGGCAGGCGGACTCTCAACCACTGCGCCACCAGGGAAGCCCAACAGGAGATTTTAAGAGCATATAGGCACTTGGCTTCAGGGACACTAAATTCCATATCATTTCCCCCCACGCTACAGGCAGCCAACTCCAGTTTTTTGCTGAATGTATGGACCTCTTCCTGCAGTTCCCTTTTCCATCTTTTCCCTATCCATCTAAAAGATTTCTTTTAACTTCACTGTTGATGTTTGGGTTTGTCATTTCAGCAGTTGATGATGTTCAGGGATGTAGCTGTAGACTTCTCTCAGGAGGAGTGGGAGTGCCTGAACTTGGAACAGAGAGCTTTGTACAGAGACGTGATGTTGGAGAACTACAGCAACATGGTCTCACTGGGTAAGATTCAGAATTTGACCCGAGAAATTCCTGATTCCTACATTGTGAACTTTTGGATTGCCTTTCAAGTGTCTAGGGGGATTTCTGACCTACTTCTGGGAAAATGGTTTGTGTTTTATAAATTTGGCAATAGTCATCATCATTGGGAAACTCCATCTTCCCCATCCTTTATGCATTTTTCTTGCCCTTTCTAATAACTAAGGGACTTATGGAACCCTTACCATGTGGTAATTTCCTATTTCTTATTTTCTGATCAGGACTTTGCCTTTATCAGCCAGATGTGTTCTCTTTACTGGAGAAGGGGAAAGAGCCCTGGATGGTTTTGAAGGATGAGACAGGAGGACCTTGCCCAGGTGAGTGAGGGCTGAGCAGGCGCAAGGAGGCCATCATTGCAGATAACACCCAGCTGTTTAGTAAGTCAGTAACATCTCTATAGTACTGGTCTAGAATTTCCTCCTCAGAGGCCAAAAGCCTGTGGATAAAGGCCTGAGACCTAGAAATAAAAGTAACGTTTTCAACATGAATTTCCAACTGAACCTTCTCTTCAACTCCAAATACCACTCCATTTCAGTGCTCTCATTTTTCCTTCATGTTACAAAAATGTAAATGCCATTCTTTTTCTCCAGTGGTCAGTTTATCTATGGTTTGGATTAAGTTTCTTCCCATTTCTTTTTTTCCATTTCTATATTTGTAAATTTCATCACTCTAAAAAAACATTTTTGACCCTGTTTTTCATTTTACCTGCTATCTCTTGAATTTTTCTTATTTTGCCTAGTTTCTCCTTGCTTCTGCATTTTCTTCATTAATTAACTCTTTCTTTTAAGGAACATTTATTGATTTTATAATTTCATTTTAGGTTAAGAAGGGTTAACAAAGAGTCTGTAATCAATTAAGAAACTTGGTATTCTTTCCTATGACTGGAACATTTTCATAAATTTCTGCAGAGTAGGCTTTACATTAAGAGAAGGCCTAATAGGCTACTTTTTTATGGTTTCTTGCTACAGTGAAGAGGAAATGGCAGGAGAGAGGTTAGGGCTATTGGAAGACAATGAGGAGAGAGTACAGTGTCATAAAAGACAAGTCCTGGCTGTCAAAAGGAAGCGAGGGGTATATTTGGCAACTAGATGGTAATTGATGGATTTTCTGTTATGGGCAGGAGTCAGTTTGAAATAACTTACTCTTGGAGCTTCTTTTTTATTGGAAATATCAAGGAAAGAAAATAAATTTTATTTCCTTATTGGAATCATGTTTCTAAATTCCAGAACCTATATTGATGTTTTAAAATTGTTCTTTTTCCAAGCTATTGATACATGGAAAAACTTGAATGAATCTCAAGGATGTTATGCTGAATGAAAAATGCCAATCTCAAAAGTGTAATTGACCTATAACATTCACATACTATATGAATTCATTTATACAAAATTCTGGAAATCACAGAGTTAGAGATTGAGAACATGTTAGTGGTTGCCAGGGGTTAGGAATGGGCAGGGAGCAGTGGTGGTGGTGGTTATGACTATAAAGAGATAGCATGAGAGAGAACATCTCTGTGGTGATGGACTATTTCTGTATCTTGATTCTTGTGGTGATTACAGGAATCCACATATGTGATGAAATGACATAAAACTGTACACATATATTGTGCCAATATTTATTTCATGATTTTTATATTGTAGTATAATTATGTAAGATGTATTCATTGGGCAAAACTGGGCAGAGGGTACACAAGACTCTGGAGTATCTTTGCAAATTCTTGTGAATCTATAATTATTTCAAAATAAATGCTTTTAAAACTTACTTTGTTCTATAAGGTATATACAGTTTTCTCTTATATTTTTATTCCCTAAACACTACCACATATGTTTTTAATTTTAGTTTATTTTCACATATTATAATTATACTATTATATATTAAGGTTGTTCTGCATTTCTTGTTACTGAAGTTACCACTCTTGGTACACGTCAGTTATTCCTGGGATTTTTCTGCATTAGATGATACTTATATTTCAGGTATGAGATTCCTTAGCCAAAGGGTTCAAAGTTAGAAAATCATGTGCCCAACTAATTTAAGATACTTCATTGAAAAAAGTTATTTTAAATCATACAAAATTAAATGAATACTGTAAATAACCTGTGCTATTTATTTATAACCCATAACTGTTTCATCCATGTTTCAGTAGAGGACCATGACATGTTCTCCCTAATTGCAGTTCTGCCTATTCTTTCTTATATCAACCATTCCAATAATTCATTCTCCTATTTCTTGGTTCTGTTTTGTTAAAAGGGAGTGGGAATTTAGGCAGTCTAACTGTAGATGCTTTATTTTTCCCAATCTTTAAAAAAATTTTTTTATTGAGCTGTAATTGACATATAACGTTATATTGGTTTCAGGTATACAACATAACGATTTGATATTTGTATACACTGTGAAATGACCACTACAATAAGTCTAGAGATCCTCTATCCCCATACAAAGTTACAAAATATGCCATATAATATTATTGACTATAACCACCATGCTTTGCATTGTATCCTCATGACTACTTTATGTTATGACTGCTGGTTTGTACTTCTTGACCCTCTTCACCCATTTCGCCCAACCCCTCACCCCTTTGGCAACCACCATTCTGTTCTCTGTGTCTATGAGATTTATTTTGCTGGTAGGTTTTTGATTACTGATTCAATTTCCTTACTACTAGTAATCAGTCTATTCTGATTTGTATTTCTTCATGGTTCAGTCTTGGAAGATTGTATGTTTCTAAGAATTTATCCATTTCTTCTTGGTTGTCCAATTTGTTGGTGAATATTTGTTCATAATAGTCCCTTATGGTCATCTGTATTTCTTTGTCATCAGTTTTAACTTCTCTTTCATTTGATTTATTTGAGCCCTATCTCCTTTTTTCTTAGTGAATCTAGCTAAAGGTTTGTCAATTTTATTTTTTTAAAGAACCAACTCTCAATTTCATTGATCTTTTCTAGTATCTTTTTTTTTTTGGCTGCACTACATGGCTTCCAGGATCTCAGTTCCCCAACCAGGATTTGAACCTGGACCACAGCAGTGAAAGCCCAGAATCCTAACCACTAGGCCACCAAGGAACTCCCTCTAATATCTCTTTAGTCTCTATTAGTGAGTCTAGTCTCACTATTAGTCTCTTAGTCTCTATTAGTAATTAGTCTCTATTAGTCTCTTTACTGATCTTTTATTTCCTTCTACTACCTTTGGGCTTAGTTTGTTGTTCTTCTTTTTCTAGTTCCTTTAGGTGTAAGGTCAGATCGTTCATTTGAGATATTTTTGTTTCTTGAGGTAGGCCTGTATCACTATGAACTTCCTTCTTAGAACTGCTTTTGCTGTAAGACATCGATTTTGGTATGTTTTCATTTGTCTCAAGGTATCTTTTGTTTTCTTCTTTGATTTCTTCATTGACCTATTGGTTGTTCAGGAGCATGTTATTTAATCTCCAAATATTTGTGATTTTTCCAGTTTTCTTTTTGGGATTTGTTTCCCATTTTATACTGTTGTGGTCGGAAAAGATGGCTGATACGATTTCAGTCTTCTTAAATTTATTGAGACTTGTGGCATACTATATGATCTATCCTGGAGAATGTTCCATGTACACTTGAAAAAAATGGATACTCTGCTGCTTTTGGAAGGAATGTTCTATATATATCTATTAAGTTAATATGGTCTAATGTGTCATTTAAGGTGCATGTTTCCATATTGATTTTCTGTCTGGATGATTTATCCATTGATGTGAGTGGGAGATTACAGTCCCCTACTATTATTGTATTGCTGTCAATTTCTCCCTTTAGGTCTGATAATATTTGATTTATATATTTTGGTGCTCCAGTGTTTGTTGCATAGATATCTACAAGTGTTATATCTTCTTGTTGTATTGACCTCTTTATCATTATGCAATGCCCATGTTTGTGTTATATTATAGTCTTTGTTTTAAAATCTTTTATGTCTGAAATAAGTATAGCTCCCCCAGCTTTTTTGTTGTTGTTGTTTCCATTTGCATGAACACTCTTTCCATCTCCTCACTTTTAGTGTGTGTGTATCCTTACACCTGAAGTGAGTCTCTCGTAGGCAGCAGATAGATGGGTCTTCTTTTTTATCCATTCAGCCACTATATGTCTTTTGAATGAAGAATTTAATTCATTTATATTTAAAATAATTATAGATAGGATATACTTACTGCCATTTTGTTAATTATTTTCTGGCTGTTTTGTGGTTCCTCTTCTCTTGCTCTCTTCCCTTGTGATTTGATGAATTTCTTTAGTGTTTTTTTTTTCCAGATTCCATTCTCATCTTTTCTGTATTATAGAATTTTGTTTTGTAGTTGCCATGAGGCTCACAAATATCAGCATATATGTGTGTGCGTGTGTGTGTGTGTGTGTATGTATATGTACACTCTACTTTAAGTTGATAGCAAGTTAACTTGAATGCATCCTAAGACTCTACATTTTTACTCCTCTCCTCCCACATTTTGTTTCTGATTTCATATTTTACATCTTTTCATTTTGTGTATCCCTTTACTAATTATTGTAGTTATATTTATTACTTTTGTCTTTTTTTTTTTTTTTTTTTTTTTTTTTTTTTTTTTTACTTTTTTTATGACTCTGAAAGGCCAGGAAGCATTTTTTACTTTTGTGTTTTTTTTTTTTTTTTTTTTTTACTTTTGTCTTTTAACTTTTATGTTAGCTTTATAAGTGATTAGTCCACTACCTTTACTAGATGTTACCTTCACCACTGAGGTTTTTTTTTCATATGTTATAGTGTCCTAACTAGTGCCCTTTTCCCAGCTTAAAAAAGTCCTTTTAATATTTCTCGTAAGGGGCTTCCCTGGTGGCGCAGTGGTTGACAGTCCGCCTGCCGATGCAGGGGATACGGGTTCGTGCCCCGGTCCAGGAAGATCCCACGTGCCGCGGAGCGGCTGGGCCCGTGAGCCGTGGCTGATGGGCCTGCGCGTCCGGAGCCTGTGCTTCGCAGCGGGAGAGGCCACAACAGGGAGAGGCCTGCGTACTGCAGAAAAAAAAAAAAAAAAAAAAAATAAAAGTAAAAG
>NW_020185321.1:6751232-6854832 GCF_003031525.2 Neophocaena asiaeorientalis asiaeorientalis
AAAATTTCTCGTAAGGCTGGTGTAGTTGTAGTGATCTCCTTTAGCCTTTGCTTGTCTGGTAAACTCTTTATCTCTCCTTCAATTCTGAATAATAACATTGCCAGGTAGAGTATTCTTGACTGTAAGTTTTTTGCTTTTAGCACTTTGAATATCTCATGCCACTCCCTTCTGGCCTGCAAAGTTTCTGCTGAAAAATCTGCTCATTGTCTTATGGGGTTCCCTCGTGTGTAACAAGTTGTTTTCTCTTGCTGCTTTTAAAGTTCTCTCATTATCTTTAATTTTTGACATTTCAATTATATTGTATCTTGGTGTGGATGTCTTTTGGTTTATCTTGTTTGGAACTCTCTGGGGTTCCTGGATCTAGATGTCTGCTTCCTTCCCCAGGTTATGGAAGTTTTCAACCTTATTTTTCAGAATAAGTTTTCTTTCTCTCTTCTCCTGGGACTCCTATAATGTGAATGTTGTTCTGCTTGATGTTGTCCCATAGGCCTGTCAAGCTATCTTCAGTTTTAAAAACTTTTTTTTTTTGCTCTCTGTTTTGGTGAGTTTCACTACCCTGTCTTCTAATCACCAGTCCTTTCTTCTGTTTTATCGAGTCTGCTGTTGAACACCTCTAGTGTATTTTTCAGTTCAGTATTCTTCAACTCTGTTACTTCTGTTTGGTACTTTTTTATATTTCCATCTTTGTTAAAGTTCTCTCAGTGTTCATTCTTCTCCCAAGGTCAGATGCTCCTCAGCATTTTTATGACCATTACTTTGAACTCTTTATCAGATAAATTACTTATCTTCATTTGATTAAGATATTTTTCCTGGGATTTTATTTTGCTTTTTCATTTGGAACATATTTCTTTTTCCCTCATTTTGCTTGACTCTTTATTTTTGCTTCTATGTATTAGGTGAAACAGCTACCTCTCCCAGTCTTGAAGAGTGGTTATAGGAAGACTGGGACTGTGTGTCAGTCTGCTGTCTTTGCAGTACCCTGGGGGTAATAGCCTGCCAAGAGCTCTCTGATTTTTTTCAGTCCCATGATTTTTTCACCCCGGCCCTCAGAGCCAGGTATTCAAGGGATGTTCCCTTGGATGTGGACTTGGGTATGTGGATGTCCCCCATGTTGACTCGACTTGTGTTGGATTGGGCTGCAGAGAGCACCAGGCTGGGGCAAGACTGCCCAATGGGTTGGGTATGGCTGTGGGGACACACAAGTCTGCGGCAATCCCAGTCACCAGCTTGGGTGGGACTGTGGGGAGCACATCCCACTGGTGCTTGCAAAGTAGAGGGAGAGTGTAAAGTGGCACCCGCCAGCACCTCCATCCCTGGAGACAGTTACAGCAGGTCCCAGCAGATACTTTAATATTAGCAAAAGGATCTCCATATATGGTCTAGGCACTTTGCAACTTCTGCTTTTTCCCTGGGTCTTGGGGTGAGTAAATCTGTGCACAAGCCCTTTAAGAGCAGAATCCCCATTTCCTATAACCCTTTGGTTTTCTTGGACATAAGCCCCTTTGGTTTTCAAAGCCAAGCATTTTGAAGGCTCATCTCTCTAGTGTAGGTCCCAAGGTTTGGGGTGTCTAATGTGGGGCTTGAACCCTTTGCTCCTCCTAGGGAACTCTGTATTTGTGAGATCCCCCCAACTGTGAGTTGCCACACCAGGGGTGGGGTTTTTGGAAAGACTACTTCTCTACCTCTCCTGCCTGTCTCAGTGTGGCCCTTTGATCTTTTGCTCTGCAAGAGCTTTTCAGTTAAGTGTCAGGTCTTTTTCAGAAGGTATTTCTATTTAACTAGATTTGATGTGTCTGTGGGAGGAGGTTGAGTTCAGGATCTTCCCATGTTTTCATTTTGAGCTGCCCTCCTATTTTTTTCCGGTCTTTATGATTGAGTCTCTAAACTACTAACATAAAATTTGTAGCCTTCTTTTTTTTTTTTTTTTTTTTTTTTTATCACTGTTGTGGCCTCTCCCGTTGCGGAGCAACAGGCTCCGGACGCGCAGGCTCAGCGGCCATGGCTCACGGGCCCAGCCGCTCCGCGGCATGTGGGATCCTCCCACACCGGGGCACGAACCCGCGTCCCCTGCATCGGCAGGCGGACTCTCAACCACTGCGCCACCAGGGAAGCCCTGTAGCCTTCTTGAATGAGTTTTTGTAGAGCATTCAGCTTAGTTTTCATAAAAACAGACAACCTTTCTCTCATATTTCTTTACATAATGTTATTTAAAATATATAAATAAAATATCAGGAACAGTTGGTATAAACAGGTTTGGAAGCAAACAGCTGATTCATGGTAAGCACATGGGCATCCTAGAGGTAGCTACTACTTGAATGCTTTTGTATATTGTGGACATTAATCCTTGTGTTTTCTTAAGGACTGGAGGGCGTTGGTTCATATGGAGGTCAGGAACAAAATAAGTTTCAGTGTAGCCGCACTAAAAATGGGTCATTTTTAACTAAAACCTTCTAATAATTTAATAGGATAAAGGCTATTGATTTCTAGTGAGGACAAATATTTCCCCTGAGTTGTTTACCGATTTGCTACTCATATTTATTCAATAACTGTCTGCTCTGTGCTTGATTTATCCGTATCACTTGTTGGCTTAATACTTTTAATTTTTAGTGTGATTGGGCATTAACATAAAGAAAACACTAATACACTAGTGCCTAGTTAGAGTGACTAAAATTATATTTGTTTTCTTTAGGATTTTAGTTTTCTTTTGGTCCTAAAATTTTTATTTTACAACTTAATCGAAGTATAATTGTAGAATAATAAACTCCACATATTTGAAGTTACAATTTGATCTGTTTTGACATGTGTGTGTATCCATGAAATTATCACTATAATCAAGACAACAAACACTTCAGTCATTGCCAAATTTCCTTGTGTCCCTTTGTTACCCATCCCTTCTTCCACCTCCATCCCAAGGAAATCACTAACTTGCTCTCTGCAACTCTAGATTAGTTTATATGTTCTAGAATTTTATATAAATTGACTTATACAGTGTATACTTTTTTGGCCTTGTTTCTTTTGCTAGCATAATTTTCAGATTCATCTATGTTGTTGTGTTTATCAATAGTTTATTTTTTATTTCTCTGTAGTATTCCATTCATGGGTATGCTGTAATTTATTTTTTCATACACCTGTTCATGGACATTGTTTTTAAGATTCTCAGCCCTTATCTTTTCAAATATTGCTGCTTCTTCCATTCTTCTCTGTGTAAGTTTCCATTTACACTTGTGTTTAATCTCCTAACTGAATCTTCTATGTCATAATGCTTCTCTTATGACTTTTCCAGTCTTTTTCTCATAGAATTTTTCTTTTGACCTATATTGGTTTCTTGTTCTCTGATAAAATGATTCATTTTATGTTTTAGCTACTTGAGCATAGTTATTTTTAAACTCTGTCTCATAACTCCAATATCTAGAATCCTTATAGATGTATTTCTGCTTATCTATTGTTTCTATAGTTTCTATATTCATGTTGTCTGGTTATTTCTTTAATTTTGTGCCAGACACTGTTTGCAAAATGTGAAACTAATCACTAGGATATCTTCCTTTATAGAGAATTTCTGTTCGCTTTTACCAAGTTCTGAAGCATTTTTGTTGTTATCTCAATCCGTTGCCCTCCTTGGTCACTGGGATAAATTGAAACTGAGCTGTAGTTCCTGTGTAGGTCTACCTCTGTTTTACCCACATTCCTAGGTTATGGTCCTTCAGTTATAACTCAACATGAGAGATGTTTAGGACACCCCCTGTAGACAGACCCTAGATACCAATCTCCGTTACTTTAGTCTTGAGAACATGTCATATGTTCTGTCAGTCTCTAAGCCAAATGCTAATACCAGTACAAATTCTTTTTTTCTTTTATTGGCGTATAATTGCTTTACAATGTTCTGTTTTTGCTGTAGAACAAAATGAATCAGCTATGTGTATACGTATATCCCCTCCCTCTTGAGCCTCCCTCCCAACCCCCCCAGTACAATTTCAATAGTAGAAATTGGATAAGCCCTTCAGCATATTCAAGTAGTAGCAGTTGTAGTATTTTCTTTTTTGTTCTTCTAAAATATTTTACCAATAAATGTGATATCCCATGGAGATTTGGTAAAGGTCACTTGAGAAAGGGCTTGAAAGCATAAAATCGAATGGATGAGCAATACTATAAACTCAAGAAATAAAACAAAAACACCTTGGTTGGGATCATCTGACAAAATATGACTTGACTAATAGGGACAGTGGAGAAAATGAGCAGGGCAAAGTATTTAAATGTGCATAGGCAAATGGAAGAATGAGTAAGTACATATGATTCCATTTCTCTGAGCTAGCATGGATATGCTTTTGTTTCCTCTTATCTGTACAGAAAGTAATGTAGAATTATGTGTACTCATTTCAGTAGAGATGGAAGGGATTAGACAATGAGGTGTATTACATTGCTATCACATGATGCCAATTGTGCTTCCTGATCCCTGATTTTTTTAATATTATCCTTTACTACCTCCTATAACTGCCCCCCCTTTGCTTTTTTTTTTTGACAAGTAGTGTATTGTTTTTTTTACAGAATTTTTTTAAATACCTAACATGTGCTAAGTGTTGATTTACCATACTGGGTAAAACAGTCTTAAGTCTTTAAATTGATATCCCATGATTAGGGTAGTACCTGCACTTATTTTTTTGTTGTTGTTGAACTCCTCAGATGAAATTGACCTGAACAAAACTTTATATATATATATATTTTAAATTTATTTATTATTTATTTTTGGCTGTGTTGGGTCTTCGTTGCTGCACGTGGGCTTTCTCTAGTTGTGGCGAGCAGGGGCTACCCTTTGTTGTGGTGCGTGGGCTTCTCATTGCAGTGGTTTCTCTTGTGGAGCACGGGCTCTAGCCTCATGAGCTTCAGTAGTTGTGGCATGTGGGCTTAGTAGTTGTGGCACATGGGCTTAATTGCACCACAGCATGTGGGATCTTCCCGGAACAGGGCTCAAACCCATGTCCTCTGCATTGGCAGGTGGATTCTTAACCACTGCACCACCAGGGAAGTCCCTGAGCAAAACTTTATATATTTAATCACCTGCCTCAGCTTTTTTAGTTCGTTAAAATTTCTGTTTATTTCTTGCCCTTTTTTCATATTGCCCAGAATTTGTTAAGCCATTCACATTTCATATGCTCTATTTATTTTATTTTATTTTATTTTATTTATGTTTTGTGGCTGCATTGGGGCTTTGTTGCCGCGCATGGGCTTTCTGTAGTTGTGCCGAGTGGGGGCTGCTCTTTGTTGTGGTGCACGGCTTCTTATTGTGGTGGCTTCTCTTGTTGCAGAGCATGGGCTTTAGGCTCATGGGCTTCAGTAGTTGCAGCACTTGGGCTCAGTAGTTGCAGCATGCGGGCCCTAGAGCGCATGGGCTTCAGTAGTTATGGCACGTGGGCTCAGTAGTTTTGGCTCGTGGGCTCTAGAGCACAGGCTGAGTAGTTGTGGTACATGGGCTTAGTTGCTCCTCGGCATGTGGGATCTTCCCCAACCAGGGATCAAACTCATGTCCCCTGCATTGGCAGGTGTTTTCTTAACCACTGTGACACCAGGGAAGTCCCTGGTCTATTTATTTTAGGATTTATTTCTTATATCTACCTTGGAAATTTTAGTTCTTTTTGAACAGTAAAACAGTATGAATTTGTTTTCTTATTTTTCAGACATGCAATCCAGGTGTAAGACCAAGACATCACCAAAAAATGACATTTTTGACAGAGGATTGCCTCAGTGGGAAATAATGGAAATTTGTAAAAAACATAGCCTTGAATGTTTATGTTTTAAAGGTGATTGGGAAAGCAAAGGTCAGTTTGAAACACAACAGGAAAACCAGGAAGAATGTTTTAAGCAGATTATACTCACCTGTGAAAAAATGCCCACATTTAACCAGCACACAACTTTTAATCTACTTCAGAGACTTAATACAGTAAAGAAACTGAATGAATTTAAAGGGTGTAGGAAAGCATTTTGTTCTGACACAGACTGTATTCAACATCAGTTAATTCACACTGGTGGAAAATTTTGTGACGATAAGGAATGTGAGAAGACCTTTTTTCCTAATTCAGAACTTACTCAATATCAGACAGTTTACACTGCTAAGAAAACATATGAATGTAAAGAATGTGGGAAGGCTTTTAGTTTGCGTTCAAGTCTTACAGGTCATAGGAGAATTCATACTGGTGAAAAACCTTTTAAATGTAAGGAATGTGGGAAGGCCTTTAGATTTCATTCACAACTTAGTGTCCATAAGCGTATTCATACTGGTGAGAAATCTTACGAATGTAAGGAATGTGGCAAGGCTTTTAGTTGTGGCTCAGACCTTACTCGACATCAGAGAATTCATACTGGTGAAAAACCCTATGAATGTAATGACTGTAGGAAGGCCTTTAGTCAGCGATCACATCTTACTAAACATCAGAGAATTCACACTGGTGAAAAACCTTATGAATGTAAGGAGTGTGGGAAAACTTTTACTCGTGGCTCACACCTAACTCAGCATCAGAGAATTCATACTGGTGAGAAATCTCATGAATGTAAAGAATGTGGAAAAGCCTTTATTCGTGGTTCAAATCTTGCTCGACATCAGAACGTTCATGTTGGTAAGAAACCCTATGAATGTGAGAAATGTGGGAAAGCCTATGTCTGGAGTTCACACCTTGCTCGACATCAGCGAATTCATACTGGTAAGAAACCTTTTGAATGTAAGCAATGTGGGAAGACTTTTATATGGGCCTCATACCTTGCTCAACATGAGAAAATTCATAATGAGAGAAAACCGTATGAATGTAAGGAATGTGGAAAGACTTTTATTCATGGTTCAGAGTTTAATCGACATCAGAAAATTCATACTGGTGAGAGAAACTATGAATGTAAGGAATGTGGAAAGACCTTTTTTCGTGGTTCAGAACTTAATCGACATCAGAAAATCCATACTGGAAAGAGATCATATGAATGTGAAGAGTGTGGAAAAGCCTTTCTCTGGGGTTCACAACTTACACGACATCAGAGAATACACACTGGTGAGGAACCTTACGTATGTAAAGAATGTGGGAAATCTTTTATCTGGGGTTCACAACTAACACGACATAGGAAAATTCATACTGATGCAGAACCCTATAAATGTAAGGAAAGTGGCCAGATCTTTAGTCACCATTCTTATTTTGCTGAACAGAAAATTCACAGTGGTGAGAATCTTTATCAATGGAAATATTATGGGAACACCATTAGTCATGACTCATACTTTGCTCAACACCAGAGTATTTACACTTTTGAGAAATCCTATGGACGTAAAGATTTTGAGAGGGCATTTTCTCCAGGCTCTCACTTTATTTCACTCTTGTGAAATCTTGTGATATAAAAATGTAGGAAAAGTCTTTATTCATGACTTATTAATTGATCTCAGTTAATTCCTTCTTTTGAGAAAGCCCGTAGTGTAAATAATATTGGAAGACCTTTTGACAGAGCACGAAACACACCCAACAGCAAAGAATTCCTAATGCAATCTATATTAATGGAGGAAAGCTTTACTGATTGGTTATCAATTATAGAATATCGGGTAAAGTCCTACAAGTAAGATGATAGTGTGAATCCCTTCTGAATCATTCTGAAAAGATTCTCCACGTCATTAATATTGTGCTGCATAGAAGTGAAGTCTAACTCATCTAGGGAAACTTTCCATTATTACTTAAGTCTTGTTGCACTTCCACAAAATCACACCAAAGGTGAATTTGTGTTTTGTAATTAATCTGGAAAAGCCTTAAGCTGTGTCATACAATTTATTTGGTATGTCTTAGTTTCAGTACCTCTTACCTCCTAATTTTTTGGAAAGTAACTTAATTCTGTGTTTGCTTACTTATCAGATTGTAAGGGTTAAATGAGTTTGAGGATTTAAATGATTTAATGACCATCATTAATAATAGTATTAGACCATTTCTATGAGAGGAAGACCTTAAGAGATTATAGACAAATATGCCATCTGTATGTATGTCTTACTGAACAGCAGAATGTTAATTCTGAAGGAAAACTGGTAAAATTGAATGAAGCAAAGAAAGCTTTGATTCAGTATTAATTTCATTAGCTACATAAAAAACTCATACTATAAAGAAAGCCTTATGGTTTTCATGAAAGTGGGGTTGTTGAGTGCTCAGCATTTTTTAAGGCATTTGGAAGGGATTTGTTTCTAACAAATTTCTAAAGCCAAATGGAATAATCCATTTTATCACCACAATTAAATTTTGGAAATTAGAAAATAGCCAAATGAATTCTGATCTCTTGGAAGCTTAGTGCTACATATATAAACAATTCTCAGATTAATGAGTAAATCAAAAGTGAAATTACAGGCAATTTGGATGTGAATGATAATGAGACTCCTATAAATCAGATCCTATGAATGTGGCCATAGCACTTCTCAATGGAAATTGCTCTGTGTATAAAACCAAGAAGATTGAAGGCAGTTTGTTTCTTGTCACCACTGTATCTCCAGCTTTTAGAACACTGCCTGTCATATTATGGGGTCCACATATTTATCAAGTTAAATAATGATTACTCAAACAGGCTAGAATAAGAGCAAATGCCTCCAAGTGAACTGATGGAAAGGTTTAATGAAAATAATGCAAAAATCATGGAATAAAGAACAATACTGAAGGATTTTTATTTTAAATCAAAATGTTTCTTTGAAGAAAACTATTATTTACTAGACTTTGACAATGCCTCCACATTATAAGAAAAGAGAAATGTGATACAACCATATGTTTAGATGAATTTTTAAACGTCGTGTAAATATATATAAACTATTAGATACAAATTTTTAAATATAGAAAGTAAAGTTCATTTTCTAGGAGAACATTATCTTAAATGATTAAAATTTGAGAGTAAATAAAAAGGGCTAATTGGAAGAAAACTTTTTTTAAAAAAAACAGAGGATCAGATAATTGTATAGGGTACCCCCTGAAGGAACAGAAAATCCTATGGAAAAATTGTTCACTCATGCTAAAAGACTAAATAACATAATTCTGATAATAAAATTAAATGTAGCCCTTGAACAACATATTCCAGAATAATTTCATTCATGAACATACATGAAAAAAAAATATGAGAGTCAAATGATACTTACTCAGAATGTTTAACCTCTGATCTGGATGGGTGGTAATTCTACAGTTTAAACAACAGCAAAATATGATGAAAATGTAATCTTCTCAGTTGAGTACTTAATAAGTTTATTCTATGTGCATTTTCTTCATACCTTTTAGTATTACATGAATTAAGGAATAGTGAATATATGTACGTATATTTAGCATGTTTATAATTCAGTTATTTAACAGTAGTTAAACAGTATTAGGGGGGCTTCCCTGGTGGTGCAGTGGTTAAGAATCCGCCTGCCAATGCAGGGGGCACAGGAATGATGAAAATGTAATCTTCTCAGTTGAGTACTTAATAAGTTTATTCTATGTGCATTTTCTTCATACCTTTTAGTATTACATGAATTAAGGAATAGTGAATATATGTACGTATATTTAGCGTGTTTATAATTCAGTTATTTAACAGTAGTTAAACAGTATTGGGGGGCTTCCCTGGTGGTGCAGTGGTTAAGAATCCGCCTGCCAATGCAGGGGGCACAGGTTCGAGCCCTGGTCCAGGAAGATCCCACATGCCGCAAAGCACCTAAGCCCATGCACTGCAACTACTGAGCCTGCACTCTAGAGCCCGCGAGCCACAACTACTGAAGCCTGCAAGCCTCGAGCCCATGCTCTGCAACAAGAGAAGCCACCGCAGTGAGAAGTCCACACACTGGAATGAAGAGCAACCCCCGCTCGACGCAACTAGAGGAAGCCCGTGCACAGCAACGAAGACCCAACACAGCCAAAAATAAATAAATAAATTTATTTTAGAAAAGAAACAGTATTAGGGAACAGTACTTCCATCCGAATTATTGTCTTCTATGGAATTTCACAACTCATGGGGAAAATGAAAAATTTTTTATATTGCTTTATTATTAATAAACAAGCTATTTCATTCATGCTGACTAAACTTTTTTTAAGGTGACCAGTACACTGAGAAAAATAACATTTAGAACTTTCTGGACATCCATATAAAGATAAGTATGAGACATTCTGTTTTCCTTTGGCCCGGACTGCCTTGTTGAGTGTATTATCTACTGCTCCTGTCTCCTTCATGGTGAATTTCTCGATCTCCTTGAATGCCTGAGGTACATGCTACTTGAGCTCCACTCCACTAATATGTTTGTGAATATTGATAATGTCTTCTCTAGCCTATCTTATAGATGAAAGAAAGCCCTTAGTTTTTCGCTAACCACCTTTCTTCTCAGGAGCCATTTTACTACAACCATGTTGGAAAAGAACTTGTTATAATTAATCTTAGTGCATCTAGATAAAATGTAGGGGATAGAAGTAGATTAATTCCTGGCAGTATAAAGCAGGGTAAATTCCCAGCAAATCAAGAGATCTAAATATCAAAAAGGGGGGAGAAAAGAGAAACTTACAAGTACTATGAGAAAACATGAGTGGATTCCTTTATAACCTTGGAATTGAGATATCAATAACTATGAATCAAAAATCCAGTAGAAATAAGGAGGAAGAAGTCAGTTTTCTGTAGGACTAAAGCAGTATTCACAAAGATACAGGAAAATTACAAACTGGAGATATTTGCAACTATATCACAAACTAATAACCATAAAGAGCCTAAAAGTTGAGATGAGAATATAAGTAACACTACATTGAGATACCACTTCATACCAATCAGATGGACAGAAATCCAACAAGGTATTAAAATATTCTATTGGCAAGACTGGAAAAACAAGGACTCTCACATTGCTGCTGAAAATGTAAAACAGTACAACTCTTATATGAGGGAATTGAGCATTGCCCATGTGTAATCTCTGCATATCCCATAAGACCCAGACCCTTGCTTCTATCCTAAAGATACATTGGTAAAATTATAAAGTGTGGTATGCACAAAAATTTTTTAAATACTATATATAAGTGCAGCAGACTGGAAACAATCCAGATGCCCAGCATAAACTGGTTTAATTAGTGTATTTATGTAACAGTGGAATATCGTGCAGCTGTATACTTCTATAGAGTGATCTTCATGATAGGTTAAATGAAAAAATAGGTAAGTGGAAAATAATATGTATATTATGCTAACATTTGTGAAAGGAATAGAGGAATACTATATATACCTATACTTTCAAAAAGAAATAAAGTGAAACAACAGTTGGGAGAGAGCAAGGATGGAAGGTAGTTATCTTTGGTTGAACCTTGTTTTATATTTTTACTTTGGATCCATGGAGATACTTTACGTATTGACTTTTATTTTTAAAAAGAAGGCAAAGGGGAAATAGCAATCCTAATATCAAAACCAGTGAATTTGATTCACCATCAGCTTATTACATAACAATGTAAAGAAGAATAATTTCAAATGATGTTAAAATATTTTGACATAGTAGTAGGAGAGCTATATCTCAAGGACAAAGAAATACAATGAAATCTGTGCTTGCTTTACTAGCCTTTTGTTAAAGGTAATATTGATATTATTGTAGGTGACTCCAAAATTAAGTACATAACTTAATTTCATGAGGATTCAATTTTTGCAAAATAAAAAATAAAGAAGTAAAATGCCTATAGTCTTTCATGTGAATTTGAAGTGTGCATTTCCTACCTCTCCAATGAAGGAGTCTAAAAACATTAGTGACATGGAAGCAGTGAGCACCATGTTTTCATGTATACAATCTGTGGTTCCTAAATTCTGTTTTCTATAAAAGGAAGCAAGGGCTCCTTGGAGAAATGGCATATGAACAGGTCAAGGGTAGGAGATGTATATATGATTATTCTGACATATCTTTTATGCCTAAAAGCAAGAAAGCTGTCAAAGACTGTAGAATCTTGTCAACCTGAAGGAACTGACCAAAGGTAGGATAATCTGAACACGTAAAAGCTATTGCAGTGGACTGAAACAGTGATTGTAGGTAAAGCTTCAAAATTCAAAATGAAAAAATTTTTGATAGAACCTTTTATGGAGCTTGCCAGAGTACCGGCTTATTCTGAAAATTTGATAAGTAAAGGAATAAAAGTAAGCATTTATCATTTTTACACACGCACACACGTACACACTACAAATCAGTGAAGAAAATATAGAGCTACTATAGTTCTCCTTTTTCAAGTCTTGAGACTATAATCGATATTTAATATTTCCTTCAGATACTTATTTCATGTTCCCTTTGCTAACAGCATTGCAGATTATGTCCCCTCCATCCCTTTTTTTGTCCATGATTTTATTATAAAATTTTCAAACATACAGAAAAGCTGAAAGAATATTACAGTAGACAGCATATGCCCACTGCCTGGACTCTACCATTAACATTGTACTTTCAGCTGGGAGTTATTGTTGGGTTGACAACTTTGTTCCTGAAGGTCTGAGCTATTCATCCTCTCTCTTTGGAGTTGCTATTGTAATCCATTAATTTTTACCAGTGAACATGGAAGTACTAGAAACACCACAGAGTTTTTCTCTGGGTTCCAAACATACTTTTTCCTGCCTCCTTTTTGATAATCAGGATGATTTTCTGTGGATGTCATTCTTTGACATCTTTCCCTTGCTTTTTTGTCACTGTTATAAGAGCCTCAAATGGCAAAATGGCAGATTCAGTTATAAGGTCATTGGAGTCATTCTGCCCCCTAGCAGAAGGTTCCTTTGGAACTAAGAATTCAGAAATAGCAAAGCCCAAAATAGGAATGGAAAGCAAAAATATTAGTGGTTGGGTATGAACACTAGTTACTGGGCCTGCTGAGATGTAATAATGAAAGGACCTGCTCCATTCTTTGTTTCCTAGACCTATCTATTCTGGTTTTTTGAGAAACAGCAACATCCTGAACAGTACTCCAACCTAAACAAGGGTTTTTTCCTGCCAGATGGCACAATAATTACGTTTACAATTATTCTGCCATTCTATTACGACAGACTACTTTGGGTTGATGGGATCCATGGTAAGACAGGTAAATCTCATTGTTATGTCACCACTACCTTATTTATTTTGCTTTAAAATTATGTATTCATCTAGAACCACTGTTACATGGGATTATGATGGTGAATAATACATTCAGTAAGTCCCTCAATGGTGGATAGTAATAGAAAATCCTTAATTAATCACCTGTTTCTCCCCCATCCCCTATGGCTATCATGTCCCCCTCCATTATGAAAGTGTTCCAGTGTAGTCAGTATATCACCAAAAGGGTAACTGCCCTTTTCTAGAGAAACAGTGACATGTGTTTAAACTTTTGCAGGTTGGGCACTCAGCAGTGGCAATATCCAGATTAGTCTTGTTGAAAGGAAGTCAATGTTCCTATGTATAACCTCCATCCCTGCCATTCATTACAACTGAGAGAATGGTAGTGGAGCTGGGTAAAGAGGTTGACTGACATTCTGTCTACTTCTCTGGAGTCTTCTCTAAAATGGATGCACTTTGGTGAGCATTCACATAGCACACAGATATCTTCATACTCTGCTCAAGACTGCCCTTTTCTAGAGAAAAGTGACATCAGGCTTCTGTTTAAACTTTTGCAGGTTGGGCACTCAGCAGTGGCAATATCCAGATTAGTCTTGTTGAAAGGAAGTCAATGTTCCTATGTATAACCTCCATCCCTGCCATTCATTCCAACTGAGAGAATGGTAGTGGAGCTGGATAAAGAGGTTGACTGACATTCTGTCTACTTCTCTGGAGTCTTCTCTAAAATGGATGCACTTTGGTGAGCATTCACATAGCACACAGATATCTTCATACTCTGCTCATGAAGAAATATAAAGCTGCAGAAGTCTATGGCTCGGCCAACGTAACATGCTTAAGTTTTCTTCCTTAGTCAACGGATCATGTTGCCCATGGGGCTATAGATGTTATCTGTGGGAGAAGTAGCAATGAGAATAGATGCCATATGGGAGTCTGGGCCAATTACTTGTGAAACTGTATCTTCAAAAATTAATGATGGACCTCTGCACGCATCCCAGATGTCTTGAAAGAACAAATAATACCAACTTCATGGTGAAAAGTTTGACACGTATGGTCATGTATTGTCCTCTGGTTAGCTAGGCAGTATCTCTTAGGGTAAAATTAGGCATCTGGAAGAGGTCTTGTGTTTGCTTCAAAATTCTAGGGTTCTTTTCTTGGTTCTCCTATTAAGGAAAGAAAGAAAATTAAAATTTTAAAGTACACATTTACAATAGCATTAAAAATAATTGGGGCTTCCCTGGTGGCGCAGTGGTTGAGAGTCCGCCTGCCGATGCAAGGGACACGGGTTTGTGCTCCGGTCTGGGAAGATCCCACATGCCGCGGAGCGGCTGGGGCCGTGAGCCATGACCGCTGAGCCTGCGCATCTGGAGCCTGTGCTCCGCAGCGGGAGAGGCCACAACAGTGAGAGGCCTGCATACCGCAAAACAAACAAAAAATAACTGATAGGAATAAGTATAACAAAAGACCTCTACAGAAAACAATGAAAGCATATTAAGAGAACATTTCAAAGACTTGGATAAAATGAGCTCTTTACCCCAGTAATATGTTAAAGAATCAATGTTGTAAAGTTGCCTGATCTCAAAATTGACCTAGAGATTTAAGCAAATCCAACTTAAAAAATGACAACAGGAATTTTTCAAAACTTAACCAGTTGATTTTAAAATTTATATGGAAATGCAAAGGGTCATGAATAAGAAAGACACTATTAAAGAATAAGAACAACAGGGAAGGACATTCTATCATATATTAAGAAATAAATGTATAGATAGTAATACAGTATGGTATCATGCATATGGATATATAGACCAATGGAACCAAACAAGGATGTCAGAAATAGATCCATTCTTATAGGACCACTTAATTGGTTATAAAGGTGGCAATACAGAGCTCTGGGGAATGAACACCTCTTCAATAACTTGTTCTAGAACAATTGAGTATCCATATAAGAATGCAATCAAGCAGTCATGGAATAATATATGGAAATGAATTCCAGATGGACTGATGATTTAAAAGCAAAAGACAAAACTTTTAGAACACAACATCTGAGAATGTTTCATAACAACAGAGTACAGTATATTTCCTAAACAAAACATTTTAAATTTAACCAGAAAGGAAAAGTCTGATGTGTTCACATTAATTTTATTAATCCTGTTAATCAACAGTCACCATTAAAAGACTGAACAGTTGACTGCTTCTGACCAAGATGGAAAAATTGGCCAGATTTACTTGAACAGCTGAAATAACTAAAAGGGTGCACAAGATAGGTGAAACAATAGTTTTCAAGACATTGAACATTTTTAAATATTCAATTCCAATGAAGGATGATGATCCCTGAGAGAAGAAATGAGATGACCCCTATGATTGCACAGTTTATTGCTGGGAGGGGTAACCAAGGTGGAGCCCAGTGATCTCTCAGTGTTGAAATGGGATGAGGAGTCCAAAGAAGCCAATGTCGTTGGAATTTACAGGGCAGAACATCAAAAAGGTGAGAATTACACAAAGATTTCCAGAGATCTGCAGAGAATTTCCCTTAAGTACTCATCAATACACTTATGTGAAAAAACTACCTTAAGCCAGGGAAAAATCACCACCTGAAAGAATTGGAGGGAACTTACACAGAGCTCATAGAGGTGTAGGAATAATTCCTGCTCTCAAAAGCCAAAGTGGAAAATCTGAGACTTCACATAGCATCAAGTAGAGTACTCAGAGGATTTTACTTCAATTTTGGGGAAATTTTGCCATAGACTAAGCCCTACTCTGAGACCACCTGAGAAAGCTTAAAAGTATACCTCAAAAGGATCAAACTTTCCAAATAATGGCATCTCAAACAAAGATAAAAAGTATTTATACGTATACAAAAATATGCAGCACCTAACAGGGCAAAATTTTTGTCTGGTATCCAGTAAAAAAGTATTAGGCATCCAACATCCATTAATGAGAAGAACTCAGCTAAGAGGAAAAGAAGGAATTTCCTTGAGCAATAAAGAGTATCTGAAAAGCCAACAGCTAACATCATACTTAATGGTGAAAGACCTACTACCAGGAACAACAGAAAGATGTCTGGTCTCAACACTTATACTAAGCATTGTATTAGAGGCTCTGGCCAGTGCAGGGGGAGGGGGGAAGTATCCAGATTGAAAGGGAAGAAATAAAACTACATTAACATGTGAATGTCTATATGAAAAAAATCTGATGGCATCTACAAAAAAAGCTACTAGGACTAATAAGTGAGTTTAGTGAGGTTGCAGGATAAGGATTAGTATACATAAATTATTTTCTATGTACTAGCAGTGAACACTCTGAAGCTTGAATTTTTAAAATGGCACTTAGAACACCTTCAAGAGACTTAGATACTTAGTGACAACTCTAGAAAAAGTGCAAGGTATATACCATGAAAATTAAAGAACACTGCTGAGAGAACTTAAAGAAGACCTAAATAAGCGGGGGGAGAGAGAGACTATGTTCAGAAATTGGAAGACTTCATACTATTAAGTTGTCAGTTCTTTCCAAATTGACTTGTAGATGAAATGGAATTCCAACCAGAATATCAGGAAGCTTTCAGCTTTGTGTGTGTGTGTGTGTGTGTGTGTGTGTGGAAACTGATTCTAAAATACACGTGAACATGCAAAGGACATGAAACAGGCAAAACAACTTTGAAAAATAATAACAAAGTTGAAGGACATGGGCTACCTGACTTTGAGACTTATTATAAAGCTAAACTAATTCAACATTGTGTGTTATTGTAATCAAGATAGACAAATAGGTCAATGGAACAGAAAAGAGTTCAGAAATAAACTCAAACATGTATATGGACAACTGATTTGTGGCAAAGGTGCAAAGGTGGCTTAATGGATAAAGGTCTTTTCAACAAATAGTGCTAGAAGAAATGAATATGCATAGGCAAAAAAAGAGCTTTGGTTTATACCTCACACCATATTAAACATAACTAAAATTTATCATAGATATAAAATGTAAAACCTAAAACCATAAAACTTATAGAACTTAGGGTTAGGCAAAATTTTCTTGGGCATTATACTGAAATTTAAAGAACAATATGATAATAATTCATGAAGATTGAAAATTTATGTTCTTCAACAGACACTGTTAAGAAAATGAAAAGGTTAGCCACCAACTGGGAAAAATATTTTCCAGTCATACTTGATAAAGGATTTTAATATGAAAAGAATTTTCAAAACCCAATAATATACTCCAATTTAAAAATGAGCAAAAGATTTGAACAAATATATAACCAAAGAACATATATGGATGTCAAATAAATGCATCTAAAGATATTCAACATCATTAGTCATTAGAGAAATGCAAATTAAAACAGATAAGTAAATATTATGCCACCTATTAGAATAGTTAGCATTTAAAAAGCTGAATATACCACATGTTGCAAAGGATGAGGAAAAACTGAATCTCATACATTGCTAATGGGAATTTAAACAATACAAACACTTTGGAAAACATTTTGACAGTTTTAATTAAAAAGTCAAACACACAAAAATAGGAACCAGAGTCTCATAACTTAATACTTCAAATGTCAAGGAAACAATTTTTTAAAATCTTATACTGAGAACCAGAAAAATCTAAATGTGAATGGGAACAAACAACAGATGTAGTTGTCTGATCATGAGTTAAAGCTGCTGTCGTAAAAATGCAACAAGCATTTGAAAACACTCTTGAATCAAATGAGAGAGAAAGATTGAGAGGGAATATCAGGAAAGAAAGAAAAGATACAAGAAAGAACCAAATATAAATATTAGAACTGAAAAATACAATAACTAAATTTTTAAAATCACTGGGATGGGCACAGTAGCAGAATGGAGATGACAAAGAAAGTAATCAATTAACTTGAAGATACATCAAGAGAAATTATCCATTCTGAACAACAGAGAGAAAATAGATTGAAAAAAAAAAAAGTGGAAGCTCTTAGACCTTAGGGACAACAATGAAAGATCTAACATTTGTATCAGAATCCCAGAAGGAGAGGAGAATAAGCGGAGCTGAAAATATATTTGAAGAAAGAGGGTTTAAAAACTTCTCAAGTTTGGGACTTCCCTGGTGGCACAGTGGTTAAGAATTAACCTGCCAATGCAGGGAACACGGGTTCGAGCCCTGGTCTGGGAAGATCCCACATGCTGCGGAGCAACAAAGCCCGTGCACCACAATTACTGAGCCTGTGCTTTAGAGCCCATGAGCCACAACTACTGAGCCCATGTGCCACAACTTCTGAAGCCCGTGCACCTAGAGCCTGTGCTTCACAACAGGAGAAGCCACCGCAATGAGAAGCCTGTGCACCACAACGAAGAGTATCCCCTGCTCACCACAACTAGAGAAAGCCCGTGTGCAGCAACAAAGATGCAACATAGCCAAAAATAAATTAAAATAAATAAATTTAAAATACTTAAAAAAAAACTTCTCAAATTTGACAAAAGACATAAACCTACAGATTCAAGAAGATGAGTAAATATTATATAGGCTAAATCCAATGAAATTCACATCTAGATACACCATATTCAAATTTCTGAAAGCTAAAGACAAAAAAAAAAAATCTTGAAAGCACCCAGAGAGAAATGAAACCTATATAACAAGGTTTCTCAACTCTGTCAAATAATTATTATTGTGGGAGGCTACAATATTATTATTGTAGGCTATTTTGCAACATCCCTAGCCTCCATCCACTAGAAACCAGTAGCAACTCTTAGTTGTGACAGCCCAAAATGTCTCCAGGCATTGCCAAATATTCCCTTGGGTGCGAAACTGTTCTCAGTTGAGAACCATTGCTGTAGAACAACAATCATTCAAATGCCAGTGCGTTTCTCATCAGAAATCATGAAGGCCAGGGAAGTAGCCCATATTTTTTGATCTAAAAGAAAAATGATAAAAGAAAGGAAATTTCAACCCAATATTCTACAACCAGTAAAAATATCCTTCAGGAAGGAAAGTAATATATCTGACATACTCAGATGAAGGAAAATCAGACTATATCACCAGGAGATCTGCTCTAAAAAATGCATAAATAAATTTATTTATCCAAAAAGAAAATTATAACAAGAAAACTTGGAACATTAACAATGAAGAAAGAGCAAGAAAATCGTAAATATATGTGCACACATAATAGACTATCCTCTTTTAACATTTTTAAATCATGTTTTTCTGAAAATATTGTCTCATATGGTTCTTGAAATATGTAAAGGTGATTTTTAAGACAACTGTATTATAAAGGGGAGAGTATAAAGTAACCTAACAGTAATGTTTCTACAGTCCACTTGAACTGATAAAAGTTGATATTAGTAGTACAATATTACTAATAATATAATATCCTATATATATATAATTAGAAATCACATGAAGGGATATACTCAAAAGATACAAGTCTAAAGAAAATGTTTAAGTAATCCATAGGCAAACAACACAAGGAAACCGAGGCACACAAAAAAGGGTACAAACAGAAAACAAATGATAAAATGTCAGACTTTAAATCCTAACATGTAATTAGTTACATTAAATATAAATGACCTGGGCTACCCTGGTGGTGCAGTGGTTAAGAACCCACCTGCCAATGCAGGGGACACAGGTTCGAGCCCTGGTCTGGGAAGATCCCACATGCCACAGAACAACTAAGCCTGTGCGCCACAACTACTGAGCCTGCGCTCTAGAGCCCACGAGTCATGACTACTGAGCCCGTGTGCCACAACTACTGAAGCCTGCGCACCTAGAGCCTGTTGTGCTCTACAACAAGAGAAGCCACCACAATGAGAAGCCCACACACCACGACAAAGAGTAGGTCCTGCTAGCCGCAACTAGAGGAAGCCTGTGCACAGCAACAAAGATGCAACGCAGCCCAAAAAATAATAATAAAATATATTTTTAAAAAGTGTTCTTCGTTGAAAACATTTCCTAAATTAATTAATTAACTAATTAATTAAAAAATGGCCTAACCATCACTTATAATTTCACTCAGAAGTGAAATTGCTGGCTCTTTTCGTGCCTAGCGTAACCGTGGCTCATGGTCCCAAGAAGCACCTGAAGCGCATATCAGCTCCAAAGCATTGGATGCTGGGTAAACTGGTGTGTTTGCTCCTCATCCATCTACCAGTCCCCACAAGCTGAGGGAATGTCTCCCCCTAATCATTTTCCTAAGGAACAGACTTAAGTGTGCCCTAACGGGAGATGAAGTAAAGAAGATATGCACACATCGTTTTATTAAGATTGATGGCAAGGTCCGCACTGATATAACCTACCCCACTGATTTTATGGATGTCATCAGCATTGACAAGACTGGAGAGAATTTTCGTCTGATCTATGACACCAAGGGTCGCTTTGCTGTTCATCATATTACACCGAAGGAGGCCAAGTATAAGTTGTGCAAAGTGAGAAAGATCTTTGTGGGGACAAAAGGAATACTCATCTGGTTCCCCATGATACTCACACCATCTGCTACACTGATCCCCTCATCAAGGTGAATGACACCATTCAAATTGATTTGGAGACTGGCAAGATTACTGACTTTATCAAATTTGACACTGGTAACCTGTGCATGGTGACTGGAGGTGCTAACCTGGGAAGAATTGGTGTGATCACTAACCAAGAGAGACATCCTGGTTCTTTTTTTTTTTGGTTTTTTGGGGGTTTTTTGTGTTTTTTTTTTTTTTTGCAGTACATGGGCCTCTCACTCTTGTGGCCTCTCCCGTTGTGGAGCACAAACTCCGGACGTGCAGGCTCAGCGGCCATGGCTCATGGGCCTAGCCGCTCCGTGGCATGCGGGATCTTCCCGGACCGGGACACGAACCCGTGTCCCCTGCATCGGCAGGCGGACTCTCAACCACTGCGCCACCAGGGAAGCCCTCCTGGTTCTTTTGATGTAATTCATAAGAAAGACGCCAATGGCAACACCGTTGCCACCCGGCTCTGCAAAGTTTTCATTATTGGCAAAGGCAACAAACCATGGATCTCTCTTCCCCATGGAAAGGGTATCCACCTTATCACTGCTGAGGAGAGCGACAAGAGACTGGCGGCCAAACAGAGCAGTGGATAAAATGATCTGTAGGTGACATGATTGGAAAAGTATGGTTTTTTGGGGGTTTTTTGTTTTTTGTTTTTTTTTGCAGTACATGGGCCTCTCACTCTTGTGGCCTCTCCCGTTGTGGAGCACAAACTCCGGACGTGCAGGCTCAGCGGCCATGGCTCATGGGCCTAGCCGCTCCGTGGCATGCGGGATCTTCCCGGACCGGGACACGAACCCGTGTCCCCTGCATCGGCAGGCGGACTCTCAACCACTGCGCCACCAGGGAAGCCCTCCTGGTTCTTTTGATGTAATTCATAAGAAAGACGCCAATGGCAACACCGTTGCCACCCGGCTCTGCAAAGTTTTCATTATTGGCAAAGGCAACAAACCATGGATCTCTCTTCCCCATGGAAAGGGTATCCACCTTATCACTGCTGAGGAGAGCGACAAGAGACTGGCGGCCAAACAGAGCAGTGGTTAAAATGATCTGTAGGTGACATGATTGGAAAAGTCTTTGTACTTAATTAAAGATAATACTACATTTTTTAAAAAGTGAAATTTCTGGATCATATGGTTTTTATTCTTTTTTTACATGAGCATTTACCAGCTGTAAGTTTCCTTCTTTATGGTGCTTTAGCTGCTTCCCAGTTTTGTTGTGTTGGGTTTACATTTTCATTTATTTCAAAGTATTTTCTCATTTTTCTTGTGATTTCTTCTTTGACCCATTGGTTTAAGACTATTGTTTAATTTCCACATATTTGTCAATTCCCCACATTTCCTTCTATTATTCATTTCTAATTATGACTGGAGAACATTCTTTGTATGATTTAGATCCTTTTAAATTTATTGAGACTTGTTTTCTAGCCTAAAATATGGTTTATCCTAGCAAAAATTGCATATATACTTGAGGAAAATGTGTATTTTGCTCTTGTTGGTTGGAGTTTTCTATACATGTCTGTTAAGTCTAGGCGGTTATGTTGTTTAAATCCTCTGTTTCCTTGATGGTCTTCTGCCCAGTTGTTTTATCCATTATTGAAAGTGAACTGTTGATATCCCCAAGTATTATTGTTGAATTATCTATTTCTCCCTTTAATTTTGCTTCATATATTTTGACATTTTGTCTTTAAGTTTATCCATATTGTTGCAGATGTCAGAATTTCCTTCTTTTTAAAGTCAGAATAATATTACATTCTATGTAGCTGCCACATTTTGTTTATTCATTCATCTAGTGCTGGACACTTGGGTTGCTGGGTTATGTGCATAAAGGTTTTTTTTTTGTTTTGTTTTGTTTTCGGCTATGTCAGGTCTTAGTTGCAGCATGCAGGATCTTCGTTGAGGCATGGGAGCTCTTTGTTGTGGCACGTGGGCTTCTTTCTAGTTGTGGAGCACAGGCTCCAAGGCACGTGGGCTCTGTAGCTATGGCACGTGGGTTCCAGAGCCCATGGGCTCTGTAGTTTGTGGCACGCAGCCTCTCTAGTTGAGGTGCGCGAGCTTAGTAGTTGTGGCGCGTGGGCTTAGTTGCCCCATTGCCCTGTGACGTGTGGGATCTTAGTTTCCTGACCAGGGATCAAACCCACGTCCCCTGCATTGGAAGGTGGATTCTTTACCATTGGACTACCAGGGAAGTCCCTGTATATATGCTTCTAATTGTATGTTTTCTTGATTGGATTGACGCTTTTTAATTATAGAATGTACCTCTTTGTCTCTGATCATTTTGTTTTAACGTATGTTTTATCTGGTAGTAGTATAGCCTCTCCAGTTTTGTTTTTCTGCTGTTTGCATGGTATATCTTTTTTCTGTCCTTCAGTTCTGAAATTTTTTCTTTGAATCTTAAATGTCTCTTGTATTCAGCATATAGTTGAATCATATTTTTAACTTCTCTGCTAACCTCTACCTTTAATTGGAGTGCTTAATCTATTTACTTTTACTATACTCATGAGAAAGAACTTCCATTTTGTTACTTGTTTTCTATGTCTTACATCTTTTTTCCCCTCTATTCCTGCATTACAGCCTTCCTTTGTGTTAGACATTTTTCTATCTTGTCATTATAATTCCATTGTCATTTTTTAGTACTTTTTATTCAGCTATTTTTTGTGGGGATTGCAATAAATATCTTTATTTATAATGGTCTGTTTCAAATTAATGGCAATTTAATTAAAATTGTATCTAAAAACTTGCTTCTCTACAGTTCCATTTTCTTCTTTCTCTCGTGCTGTTATTGTCAAATTACATCTTTATACATAGCACGCTGATCAAAAATGTATTTGTAACTCTTGCTTTATGCAGTTGTCTTCTACATGAAATAGGAGAAAAAAAGAGTTACAAACAAAATGTACATTTATATTGTCTTTTATATTTGCCTATGTAGTTACCTTTCACTGGATATAGAATTCTTGGTTGGCACTATTTTTCCTTCAGTGCTTTTAATATATCATCACACTGCCTTCTGGTAGTTATTGTTTGTGATAAGAAAACAGCTGTTAGTCTTGCTGAGGATCCCTCGTACATGTTGAATTTCTTCTTCCTTGCTGCTTTCATGATTCTTTTTATGTCTTAGCTTTTGACAGTTTATGGTGTCTCTGAATCTGGATCTCTTTAATGAATGTGTAGATTTGTTTTTCACTGAATTTGGGAATTTTCAAACATTATTTCTTGAAATACTCTTTCTGCCCTGTTCTCTCTCCTCATCTTCTTTTTAAAAATTATTATATGTTTCAGGTATACATTATAATTCAACATCTCCATATACTAAAAAGTGGTCACTTCCAAAAATGTAGCTGCAATCCATCACCGTACAATTGACTGCCTTCACCCGTCGGCCCACCCTCCAGCACACTTCTCCTCTGGTAATCACCAATCTATTCTCTGTATCTGTGACTTTGTTTTTATTTTGTTTTGTTCATTTTTTGTTTTGCTTTTTGTCTTTGAGTTTCCACATATGAGTAACAATTATATGGCATTTGTCTTTTTCCTTCTGACTTATTTCACTTAGCACAATAGCCTCCGAGGTCTATCCATGTTGTCAGAAATGGCAAAATTTCATTCTTTTTTATGACTGAGTAGTATTCCTATAAATATATATACCCCATATCTTCTTTATTCATTCATCCATCAACGGAGACAGGTAATTTCTATATCTTGACTTGTATATAATGCTGCAGTAAACATAGCATGCACATATATTTTCAAGTTAATGCTTTTGGATCCTTCAGATAAATACGCAGAAGTGGAATAGCTGTATCATACGACAGTTCTATTCTTAATATTTTGAGGAACCTCTATACTGTTTCCCATAGCAGCTGCACCAATTTACAATCCCACCAGCAGTGTGCAAGAGTTCCGTTTTCTTCACATCCTTTCCAACACGTTACTTTTTGTGTTTTTGATAGTAACCATTATAACAGGTGCAAGGTAAACTTTCATTATGGTTTTGATTTGCATTTCCCTAATAATTAATGATGTTGAACCTCTTTTCATGTGCCTGTGGCCATTTTTATGTCTCCTTTGGAAAAGAAGACCCCTAACAATCAGCCTGTCCAGATATTCTGGGGGAGGCTCTCCACACTCTTTCCCTCCCAAGGAAGAAGTAGACAACTGTGATTTTTGCCCACTCACTCTTCTTGAGCTGAGGATGGGGAGTTATGGTGTCTACCAAAACAAACCATTGTCTGTTTTCCCCCAGTTGGATAGATTGTGTCATACCTGTCAGACTTCTAAGACTGTTATGTAAGATGCCAGCTCTTTGGGTAGCCCAGCAAAGTTGGAGTATTGAACACATGGATCAACTCTTTCCTTCCCCACAGTGAAGTTGAGGGCTGGGATTTCTCATCTGCTCACTTTGCTGAACAGAGGCAAGGATCTATGGTGTCTACCAGCCAAAGCCACCATCTCCATTTTCCACTGGGTGACTAGACTTTGCTGGACCTGTCGGAGCTCCATGACTGGCGAGACAGTAGCCAGTATTTTGGGGAGCTCCCTAGAGTGCAGGATGTATGAACTATCTGCTTTCTTCCCCTGTGTGAGGCTGGTAGCTGGGGGTTTCTCACTGATCATTTGGTATTGCACCAGGGAATGAGGCTTTGGCGGGAGGGTGTCCCATACCTCCCTACAAGTTTTGGTCAGTCGGGTTTTGCATTTTCTTGGTGTGCAGAAGCCTGTCAATTAGTTTCTAGATTTCTCACAAAGAGAATTTTCCCATGAATTGCAGAATCAGTGGGTTTGTTGGGGAAAAGAGGGTCCAGGACATCCTGTTCCACCATATTCCTGACATTCCATTTATATGTATCTTTTTTTTCTTTTTCTTTTTCTTTTTTTTTTTTGTGGTATGCAGGCCTCTCATTGTTGTGGCCTCTCCCGTTGCGGAGCACAGGCTCCGGACACACAGGCTCAGCGGCCATGGCTCACGGGCCCAGCCGCTACACGGCATGTGGGATCTTCCCGGACCGGGGCACGAACCCATGTCCCCTGCATCGGCAGGCGGACTCTCAGCCACTGCGCCACTAGGGAAGCCCCATTTATATGTATCTTAAACTTCTTTATATTTTCCCAAAGGTCACTGGGGATCTCTTCTTTCAGTCTTTTTCTCTCTGTGCTTCATTTTTCCTGGAATGTTTTTAAGTTCACAGATTAAGTTCACTGATCATTATCTATTGTGTTTAATCTCGCAATAAAATTTTCTTCTTGGATAGTTTTCTTTTCTAGAAGTTCCCTCTTGTTCTCTTATATATCTTCCATTTCTGTTCTCATTATGTTTATGGTTTAAAAAGTCTTCAGTATATCGAGTATAACAGCTTCTTTAATAATGTTATACTAATACCATTTTCCCTGCCATTTCAGTATGGGCCAACTGGCTGATTTTTCCTGGTCTTTTGTCACATTTTTCTACTTCATTGTATAGATACTGGACATTGTGGAATTTACATTGTTAAATGGTGGTTATTGTTATTCTTTTAAAGTGTTGAGCTTTGCTCTGCAGGCAGTTACATTACTTGCAAGTTGGCTTGATTCTTTTGAAGCTTTTAAAAAGCAGTTTAGGATAGGTCTGAAGTGTTTGCTTTACAGATAGTTTAGCTCTACTCCTAATACAAAACTCTTCTGGGCTACCTAATAAATAGTATGGGTGACCATCCCATCAGGGTCAGAATTAGAACATATCTTTGCTCTGTATCAGCTCTGGGCATTTTCCAACTAGCAGCTCCTTAATTACTCTTTGCCTGGTCTTGTAGGATCACACCCTACTTCTTTTAGGAAAGATTAAAATGTACTCTTTTGTACATTTCTGAAACTCTTCTCTGTATCGCTCCCTCCTCAACATAACTACCCTGCAGCTTGCAGGCACGTCAGTCTCATGATCCTCATCTTCTCAACACAGTAACAGCAGGATGCTCTGTCTATTTGGGGCCACCTTTCTCATTATCCAGAATGTGTCTCTAGGTGGAAAGTTGGTGTGATCATGTTGCTCACTTCATTTGTTTCTCTCTGTCAGGGATCAGGTCCTGTCCAAACCTGTTATTCCATCATGACTCCAAAGGAATCCCATATTTTTTGCCCCTGCTGATGTTATGGGGAATGAATACTCTCATACATTAATGATGAGAATGTAAATTTACTTTTTCAAAATTTGGCATAATCTGTTAATATAAAAAAGTACACATAATTTGATTTAGCAGTCTAATCTGTAGGAATATAGTCTATGGAAATAAAAAAACAACATGCAAAAATAAGCATATAAGGATATTTCTTGCACTGGTTTGTAGCAACAAAGAAATTACCTGAAAGGAATGGATAAAGAAGATGTGGTACATATATACAGTGGAATATTACTCAGCCATAAAAAACAAAATTGTGTCATTTGCAGAGATGGGAACGGACCTAGAGACTGTAATACTGAGTGAAGTTAAGTCAGAAAAACAAATATGGTATATTAATGCATATAAGTGGAATCTAGAAAGATGGTAAAGATGATCTTATTTGCAAAGCAGAAATAGAGACACAGACATAGAGAACAAATGTATGGATACCAAGGGGGAAGTGCAGGTGGGATGAATTAGGAGATTGGGATTGATATATATACACTACTATGTATAAAATAGATAACTAATGAGAACCTATTGTATAGCACAGGGAATACTACTCGGTGCTCTGTGGTAAACTAGAAATGGGAAGGAAATCCAAAAAAGAGGGCATGTATGTATATGCATGGCTGATTCACTTTGCTGTATAGCAGAAACTGACACAGCAGTGTAAAGCAACTATACTCCAATAAACACACACACACACACACATACCATAAAACAAAAAACAAACAAAAAACCCCACAAATGACCATGAATTAAAAAATCTCCTGGTTTTACACTGCAAACAAACAAACAAAAAAGAAAAAGAAAGAAATTACCCGAATACCCAGCTTGGGGGGAATGGGTAGGATATATCATGGCATTGCTGTTACAATGTTCCTGTTTTACTGTAGGCATTTTTAATAAGAAAAGCAAGGTGCACAAGAGACATACCAACCAAATGCAATGCGCAGACCTCAGTTAAATCCTACTCAGATAAACCAACTATAATTAATAAAATTTGTAAAATAAGTCAGCTGTTCAAGATACACACTGAAATATGTAGAGGGCAAATGACATAATATACTGGCTTGACTTTAAAATATCTTAGCCAAAAATATTTGGAAGATGAAACAAGAAAGGCAAAAAATGAGTGATTATTAAAAATATGTGGTAAGTTCACGGCTGTTCATTTTACTATTCTATTTTTGTATACATTTGAAATTTTCTACAATAAAAAGTTAAAAGAGGGACTTCCCTGGTGGTGCAGTGGATAAGACTCTGCGCTCCTAATGCAGGGGTCCGGGTTCAATCTCTGGTCTGGGAACTAGATCCCCCATGCATGCTACAACTAAGAGTTTGCATGCCGCAACTAAGGAGCCCATGTGCCACAACTAAGGAGCCAGTGAGCCGCAACTAAGGAGCCCGCCTGCTGCAACTAAGGCCTGGTGCAACTAACTATATATATATATTTTTTAAAGTTTACACAAAATAAAGCAAGTTACAGATAAATGGTACTTATTCCGTTAAAACATACTCTTATTACATTCAGATGTGGGCCATATTTGAGAAAAGAAGGAAACAACCAAAAATAAAAACCAAAGTTTTAACAGTAGATGGTTGGGAGATAGTGAAGGTGATTTATTTTTTAATTTTTTGCACTATTTCTCTGGTATGGCATAAACTTTAATATGGAATGTTGTAAGAGGAATGTGATGACTTTTGAAATAATTATATGCATGTAAGGGAAATAAAGCTTAATTTTGAACAGTTATGATGGTATCAATATATCTTAAAGTAGCAACTAAACCAGTATTGCAGCCATGGCTTCCATTTGTTTTTAATAATCCTTTGATTAGTGTACATTCCTATCCCCTCCCACTACCTTAGAAGGTAAACCCTAAGTTTTAAAATTTGATTTATGAAATAAACATAACAGTGCTGAGATAATTAGCATTCATTCAAGTTTCTCCTGTTAAACAATCTTGTAACAACAGCATCAAGAATAAAAACCTTACTAAATTGATCTAGATGACAGAGTAGGGAAACGATTGTGAAAATTTAAGCTAGAAGGATTGTCCCTGTATAGTTTAGTGACTGATTGTAGAACAGAAAAGCATTATGCCACCCACTAAATTTAAATAACTGCAATTATGCCTTAAATTTCCTCTTATAAGTATTCCTTTTGGTCAAGAATAGATTTCTTGAAGTGTGTTCACAACACAAAATATTAAGTATTATGGAATAGAAGGGATTCATGGTCAGGACTGGGAAACAATGGGTTAAACAAAGGTAATATTTTTTTTATTGTGGGACTTCTTACAATTTTTTAATTTGGCTTGTTCAAAGTGGAATTCATTAAGCCAATAAGAAAATTTGGTCATGCATGGCCTTATATGCAATGAGGCAGAACACTTCTTCTCCAAAGGTATTTTGGAGATTTCTTTTTTTTTTTTGCGGTACGTGGGCCTCTCACTGTTGTGGCCTCTCCCGTTGCAGAGCACAGGCTCCAGATGCGCAGGCTCAGCGGCTATGGCTCACGGGCCCAGCCGCTCCACGGCATGTGGGATCTTCCCGGACCAGGGCATGAACCCGTGTCCCCTGCATCAGCAGGCGGACGCTCAACCACTGCACCCCCAGGGAAGCCCCGATTATTATTTCTTGAATATATCTTAGGAAAATCTGGTTCTGGGTATTTTCTGCAAAAGGCTGCTAACATGCATATATATTACTTGTCAGAGGTATTATCAATAACCTATTATCATTGTAGCACATAACATTCTACTTACATTCCATTATTTACATTTTCTTTAAATTTAGTTGGGCAATGATGGTAGTCCCTGAATTGTAAACAACTGACCAATGATGGCATAGTTTGTCTAATCTGAGTGGAGAATGCATGACTGCATTGGCATCACCGTGGTTACCCTAATGATTCAGAGTGTTCTAATGGTTCTCAATCACACTTATCTTTTCTGTTGTTGTTGTCTAAAAAATGGTGGATTAACATTTAGATTATAATTTTGTAACATATATGTAAAACCAGTGTTTTTTAGAGTGGGGATATGAATATTAAGTTGTGAAGACAACTAAGTGGGCTGCAGTGTTCATTACAGACTATGTAATAGAAAACAGTAGAGTGCCTCGCATATGGAAAAGTATTGTCTTGGGAAATTTTGTATCAATTCTTCTATCAATGTCTTTTATTTTACTTTTATTATTATTTTCTTTTATTTTACTAATTATTTATTTCCATTATGTACTAATACATTTCATTATATATCATCATAGTATCTGTTCCTTGAAGTGTAGAAGAAAAACATAATTCATACTTTATAATGTTCAAAATAATTGCATGCACAAACATGTCTGCTAACTAGTTACTTGTTAACTGGGTTTTAAATGTTTTATATTATTCAGAAATCCCTGAGAGAATTCATGTAAGTGGTTTAACTTGAATTTAAATTATGTTTGGGAAAATTGGGTAGGGTACTTGAATGCATTGGAAACATTATTTTTCCCATTTGAAGTATTGGGATGTAGGTAGGCTCTGAAGTTTGGGCATCTGAAAATTTACTGTTCAACCAGTTATCAAGAATAGATTAGGTTCAGATAATGAGGAAAAAGTGTAGTTGGTAAATTTTGCTTTGATTTCTCATTTAAGACAATATTTTATAGGTTTTTTTTTTAATGGCGTTAACTTGGCTATCATTTTGTTGGTAAATTCTTTTATCCTTAAAGTAGTAATTAGAAAATGTGGAATAATGACTTCTGCTTTTGTAATTTGTTGTAGAAAAATCACCTCTCCTTGATTTTATAAAAAAGCTCTACAACCGTAAAGAAATTTCTTCCATAGAGTTTCTTTCCAGTATGAATTTTCTGGTGCAGCAAAATTTATGAGCTCTAAAATAGAGGCCTTCATACTCTTTTTATGTTCTAAAGCTCTTGTCATAGAATAAATTATTTGGGTTCAAAAGGGGATAGATGGTAATAGAATGTTTACATCTTTCTACGGTACTTATAAAATATTCCTACCATTTGACTTCTCTAATAGCATTAATAATGATGATAATAATAATGATGATGATAATAATAATGATAATAACACTGAGTATCAGATACTGTCCAAAGGGAGTTACATGTATTTAATCACTTACAATTTGATCATTATTATACCATTATAGTATTTTACACATAAAGAAATGGAGGCACAGAGAAGTTAAGTAACCTATCCAATTTCACAGTTAGGAAATATTAAAATAGAGATGGTGCTCAATAAAGGATATAATTCAGCATTACATTCCAGGGTTATAGAGATTTTTTAAAATGTTTAATGGGTTCCAGAAGTCATTTATTTCTGCATTCATGAAGTTAATATAAGCTTTCTAAAAATGAGTTGATTTTGAACACAATCAAAAGGATGTCCTATTTCATTACAAACATGAGTTCTCTAATATTCCAGAGCTGCTGAAGATGGGTGAAGACTTTCTTATATTAAATCATATATAAAGCTTTCTCAATTATGAAGCCTCATATGTTGAATAAGTTGTGAATGACGTCTAAAGTCTTTACCACACTGTATGCATGCATAGGGTTGCTCACCAGTATGGATCCTTTGATGTAGAGTAAGTTCTGAGCCACGACTGAAGGCCTTCCCACATTCCCTACATTCATAGGGTTTCTCACCATTATGAGTTCTTAGATGTTCGGTAAGGTGTGAGCCACGAATAAAGGCCTTCCCACATTGCTTACATTCATAGGGTTTTTCACCTCTATGAATTCTCTGGTGTTCACTAAGTTGTGAGCCATAAATAAAAGCTCTGTCACATTCCTTACATTTGTAGGGTTTTTCACCTGTATGAATTCTCTGATGATATGTAAGTTGTGTGGTACGAAAAAAGGTCTTCCCACATTCCTTACATTCATAATGCTTCTCACCATGAATTTTCTCATGTTGAGTAAGATATGCACAACGAATAAAGGTCTTTCCACATTCCTTACATTCAAAGGGTTTCTCACCTGTATGAATTCTATGATGTTCACTAAGTTGTTTGCCACAAATAAAGGCCTTTCCACATTCCTTACATTTGTAAGGTTTCTCACCTGTATGAATTCTCTGATGTTGAGTAAGATTAGAATTAGAAATAAAGGCTTTCCCACATTCTTTGCATTTATAGGGTCTCTCACCTGTATGAACTCTCAGATGATAAGTAAGTTGTGAGCCACGAGAAAAGGCCTTTCCACATTCTTTACATTCATAGGGTTTCTCACCTGTGTGAATTCTCTGATGTTCATTAAGTTGAGAGGCACATAAAAAGGCCTTCCCACATTCTTTACATCTGTAAGGCTTTTCACCAGTATGAACCCTTTGATGATAAGTAAGGTGTGAACCAAGAATAAAAGCCTTTCCACATTCCTTACACTCATAGGGTTTCTCACCACTATGAATTCTTTGATGGTAAGTAAGCTGAGAGCCAAGAATAAAGGCCTTCCCACATTCCTTACATTCATAAGGTTTTTCACCACTATGAATTCTCTGATGGAGTGTATATTGTGAACAATAACTAAAGGCTTTTCCACATTTCTTACATTCATATGGTTTCTCTCCTGTATGAACTCTCTGATGTTCAGTGAGTTGTGAACCACGAATAAAGGCCTTCCCACATGCTTTACATTGATAAGGTTTTTCATTAGTATGAATTTTCTGATGTTGAATCAGATCAGAACTACGGCCAAAGGCCTTTCCACAGTCCATACACTCATAAGGTTTCTCACCATTCTGAATCCTCTGATGTTGAATATAGGTTGGCTTTTTGCTGAAGATCCTCCTACATTTCTTAACGTCAGAGTGTTTTTCTTTATTATGACTTTTCTCATGTTGAATAAGGCATGACAAGTAGCTGAAAGCTTGTTTACATTCCTTACATTTGTACAATTTTTCCTTGGTAGGATTTGTCTGATGAAGAATAGGGGACATGGAATGGCTTTGAGTGACCTCTTCTTTACAGGTAATTTTCATGCGCATGTATGGTCTTTCCTGACTTCTCTGTTGATCCTCAAACTTGCCTTTGCACTCTGTATTTTCTCCAAGATCATTGCACTCAAGGTTATGGCTTATAGGTTTCCTCATATTCTCCCATTGCAGGGATTCCATTTCATAAGTTCCCTTTTCTGGACATGACCTTTTGGTCTCACAGCTGTATTCCAAGTCTGTAAAATAACAAGAAAACAAATTCTTGCTGTTTTTGTTTGTAAGAAGAAATGAACTGTCTAAGGTAAAAATGGTAGATAAGGGCTTCCCTGGTGGCGCAGTTGTTGAGAGTCCGCCTGCCGATGCAGGGGACACGGGTTTGTGCCCTGGTCCGGGAAGATCCCACATGCCACAGAGCGGCTGGGCCGTGAGCCATGGCCGCTGAGCCTGCGCGTCCGGAGCCTGTGCTCCGCAACGGGAGAGGCCACAACAGTGAGAGGCCCGCGTACCGCAAAAAAAAAAAAGGTAGATAAAATGATAATTCTCATAAGAACAGAATGGCTTAAACATTGCTAAAAATTTTGTGCAATTTAAAAAAAGGCACAAGGAGAGAACATAGAATGAGGGGAATTTATAGGGGGGAAAATAATTAAGAAAACAGATTAAGTCAGTGGTTCTCAAACTTTGGAGTGGATTAGAATCACCAAGGAAGCTTATAAAATTACAACAAAAACACCCCTGGAAATAAACAAACAAATGCCTGGGTGGATAGCCAACCTATCAACAAATCCTATTAGCTCTCCTGTCAAAATTTATCAAATATCTGACCACATCCACTACAACCACATTAGGCCAAGCCACCCATCTCTCACTGTAATAGGCTCTTATCAAATTCTTATGCATTTTAGACTCCCTCACATGCTGTTCCGTCTGCCAGGAATGCTCTCTACAAGGCCAGTTCCTTTTCGTCTAAAACGTACTAACTTAAATGCCAGCTGCTCAGAAAGACTATCACTGAAAACTCTAATTGGGTCCATGCCATGTCTTTATTCTCTATATCTGCACCTTCTTCTTCATTCTTGTTTCAATCTTTGCAATTCTAGAATTACATTTTCTTTATTTATGTTGATCCTTCTATTCCTCAAGCTTCACAAGCGTAGGAAAAATATTCCTCTTTATAGCTATTCCCCAGAACACAGAAAGCAAACAAACACAGTGTTTTCTTCTTCCCTTCATGTATTTTTTCAGGTCTTTCTTTCCAGTACCTTCTACTCAAGGCCAAATGTTCTCATATTTTCCAGAAAAGCATAAGGTTCTATAATGTTCTAGAAATAGTGACAACTTTATACACTAAAGAAAATTTTATGTTATTCTGAACAAAGTTGGGAGATGGGTGTAATTTTAAAAAGTAGAAGAACACAATCCACTGTGACTGGAGCCCCAGGCACACTCTGGAAACACTGCATATAGGCTGTAGAGTGTAATAGAGGATGGTAGTGGGTAAGAAAATAAACATATATTAGTAAATTCAAGTTCAAATGGTCTTTTAGAAATAAAAGTCAGAAATCTGAGGAAAACGTGCTTTTGCTAAAAAGTACAATGAAACTGTAATCTGTAAAGTACAATGAAACTGTAAAATACAATGAAACTGTAAAGTACAATGAAACTATAAACTGTAAAGTACAATGAAACTGTAAACAAAGACCCCCACACGGCTCAATTTAACACCAACTCGTCAGCAAAATGTACTGGGATGAGAGTATCTGGCTTATACTTTCTGTCAGAGAAGCACAATATGGTTTACAAGACAGTAGGAAAGAAACCAACTGGAATATGGTGATTAACGGAACAGCGTAAGGGACCAGATAAATCCAGTTTGGATTCCAAACTGCTCTCCGTGTTATAGTAACACGATAATAAAAATGGGAAGAAATATAAATCTAATGATTCTGGGGTGGGAAGCACTGTGAGACCACACAGGGTAAGGTGCTAAATGGCGACCTAGTGTGATAAAGAAAGTAAAGATAAGAATACCCAAGTCTTAAAACCATGCTGAGGTTGAGGAATGTGTATGAAATGTATTCAAATAAGTAGTTCTTTTTATTGTCATTAAATCAATGCAAGAATAACTGGGAAAACTGCAAAAGGGGTGATGACTAAAGACAACAAAATGGAGTCTGAAAAGCAGAAGGCACAATTGAAAGGCCCCTTTGACTCTTAGCCCCTCGAGTCCTACTGAGTCTATCTCCTAAATAGCTCTTGAATCTGTTTCCTTATCCCCAACACCACTGCCAACACTCTGAGGATGCCCGAAGCAACTCTCATTTGAGCCACGACAATAACCTACTCAGTAACGTCATGAGAACCTTCCTTCTAATCTCCATCTGGCAGTCAGAGTAATATATTAAATGTGTAAATCACACTATGTCACTGTCCTATGTAAGATTCTTCATAAGCTTGCAAATGCTTTTGGGATAAAATTCAAACTTGTTAGTAGCATCTTTCAAACTGCTTTTGACTGCAGCCTCACAATAAGAAATGCATGTTATATTATTAGTGAGTACACATGCACAAACATAAACAAGACAAATAGGTCATGAAATTTTCTTTTTTACATGTGATGCATTCTGATATTTTATTTTATTTTCTCTTCTGTGTTATTTTATTTATGAAACAAAACCAAACCAAAAAATAAAAACAAATGCTGCTCACATTCAATAAAGATGTTAAAAAACAAACCAACCAAAAACAAATGCTGCTCACAGCCTACCAGGTCATTTCATAACCCCTAGAAGGTACTGCCTGGCCTGGCTTCTGCCAGCTTCTCCAAACTCACACCTGGTACCTCTCCCTTACTAGGCTCCAACTACAAGGGTCTTCTTTGAATATCTCATATACACCAGGCTCTATCCTCTTATAGCCTTCAGTACATTGTTCCCTCTGCTAGGAATGCTCTTCCCTCTACCCTCAGCCTCCCTACTGGCTTTCCATCTTTTCAGGGCTCATCTGAAATTTCACAGACCTTTGCAATTCCTGAAAAGCCTTCCCCAAACCCAGACTTCTAGCAACACCGCACCTACAATTCTTTCTTCTATTAAGACAACCACTCCACTCACTGCAGCCTAAAAGAAAGGCCCCCATAGCTTTTGGTGCTGGTAAGACCTCCACATCCTGCTATTAAGGCTGGATTCTCCTGGAAGGTCTTGATTTCCATAAACTCTTAGTGTGACAGTCCCATCACTCTTAGTTTGTAACAGAAATAAGCACCCACCTTCCCCAAAGAGACCACTCAGGACCAATCCTGTAATGCTTGACATCTCTGGGTATCCAATTACCTCTGAAAAGCTCTGGCTTCCTGGGTCCTTGGTCATCACTAGGACTCTCGTCCCAATCCAGGTCTGGACATCCTCTTTTATGACCCAATGTTCTACTGCATGCTAACAAACAGACCTTCTGGAACTCATAGTGTACTTTCCAGAAGTACTCTAACTTCAGCCTCCCTTCTGATTATTCTCTTCACCTTCTTGCTCTGATTGAAACCTTGAGCACACTGCTTCCCCTGAAACACTGTTTTCCTTTACTTCTTTCCACCTACCCTCTCCCACAGTAGATATAACAGACCTTGTTGTTACCAATAATCACAACACCTCTAAAAGTTGTTTCGAGCAATCATCATTTTGACCACTACCACACATATTTCATTTACTCTTATACCATCTCTCTATTATTTATCTCCATCTTAAAGACTCTCCTTTGAAATCAAAACAAAACCACCTCTCCTTTGATTCTTTGGTTCACTTTGCAGCTCTTATCCATTTACTGTACTCCTTCCTGGCAAAACTTCTCAAAAGAGTTGTCTGTACTTCCTGTCTATACTTTTTATTTCACACTTCTTTCCACCTACCCTCTCCCACAGTAGATATAATAGACCTTGTTGTTACCAATAATCACAACACCTCTAAAAGTTCAGTTTCGAGCAATCATCATTTTGACCACTACCACACATATTTCATTTACTCTTATACCATCTCTCTATTATTTATCTCCATCTTAAAGACTCTCCTTTGAAATCAAAACAAAACCACCTCTCCTTTGATTCTTTGGTTCACTTTGCAGCTCTTTTCCATTTACTGTACTCCTTCCTGGCAAAACTTCTCAAAAGAGTTGTCTGTACTTCCTGTCTATACTTTTTATTTCCCTTTACTCCCACCCTCATAACTAACATTTTGCTGTATTTACTTCCAGGTTTTTTCCCTGCACTTTTATGTAGTTACATATACAAACTTGAATCAAACTTCTTTTTCCTCATTATTATATCATACTTCTTTTTCCTCACTATTATATCATACTTCTTTTTCCTCACTATTACAATACTGTTATTTAAAACTTCTAAAGCATTTAAAAACTCTGTTTGTACCTTTGAGAGCCCCTCAAATGGGCCTTCCACACTGCCTGGTGAGTTAACTCACTATCCCACTGTAGTTTTTACTGTTGACTTATTTCTTCTTCATTCTCTTTTTAATCCTCTACAATCAGGTTTTTGCTCCTCTCATTTCCAAACCTACTTTGTCAGTGTCACCAATATCCTTCATCTTGCCAAATCCAATAGTCAGTTTTTAGCCTTCATCTTACTTGAGCTCTTAGCAGTATCTTTCACAGTTAACCACTCTCTCCTTGTGTTTGTCATGGCTTCCAGTACACTGAATTCCCAGTTACTTCCTAGATCACAGGTTAATCAGGAAGCTCCTCAATTTCCTTTGCTGGATCATTTTCCTCTTCCCAGCTAAATGTTGGAATGCCCCATGGTTTAGCCCTTGGACTTTATTTACCTTGCTTTCCATCTAAACCAATCCCTCCATAATCTCATCTCATCCCATCATAAGAGATTAATCCTATATTTGTCTCTTCAGTCCTGACTACCCTCCTGCAGGCTTTCAAATGTGTGTCTAACTTCTCTATGGAGATATCTAATGGGCATCTCAAATGCCCATCTCAAAACTCTTAACTTCCATCTGCAGGCTTCCAAACTCTGACGCCTCTTTCTATTTCCAATCCTTCAGCAAGTCCTATTAATCCTACCATCAAAATACAACCAGAATATAACCCATTCTCATCACCTCCACATATTAAACCCCATTCCAAGCCACTATTATCTGTAATATAGACTCTTGAACCAGTCCTCTAACTGGTCTTTTGCTTCCATTCTTACCGTCTTCCTACACATAACACCCAGAGTGATCTTTAAACAATAATCCCCTACTCATCTGCACAAAATCTCCAAGGGCTCCCTATCATACCTAGGATAAAACCTCACTCCTTGAAATGGCCTACAAGGCCTCATATGATCTGATCTCTGCCCATTTCTCTGACCTCATCTCTAATTTCCACTTTCACTCACTCTGTTCTAGCCACATTGACCTTCTTGCTGATCCTCAAATAAAGGAAGCTCAGCCTCTCCTCAGGGCCTTTGCACTTCTGTTCTCTCTGCCTGAACACACACTTGCCTTATTTTTACACTGCTAATTTCTTTTCGGTCTCAGTTCAAACGTTACCTCCTCTGAGAGATCATCCCTGTCCATCCTAATCTAAGAACACAATAAGCTCTCAACAAACGTTTGCTGGTTGGAGATACCTAGCTAAATAAAAAAAAAACTGGAAAAAAACTTAATCAAGAAATAGAAAAAACGATTGTCTTGGAAGAAGCCAAAGTTTCCTCATTAAAGCAAAAGGGGGGGACATCCCTGGTGGCACATCCCTGGTGGCACAGTGGTTAAGAATCTGCCTGCCAATGCACGGGACACGGGTTTGAGCCCTGGTCCAGGAAGATCCCACATGCCGCAGAGTAACTAAGCCAGGGCGCCACAACTACAGAAGCCTGGGCGCCTAGAGCACGTGCTCTGCAACAAGAGAAGCCACTGCAATGAGAAGCCCGCACACCACAATGAAGAGTAGCCCCCATCCACCGCAACTAGAGAAAGCCCGCGTGCAGCAACGAACACCCAATGCAGCCAAACGTGATAAATAAATAAATAACTTAATTTTTTTAAAAGGGTGGGGTGAATGTAGGAAGAAGAGCAGTAAATGGGAGTTGGAAAGGAAGTTCCTTTGGGAGCTCATGTCGATATCACCTTCCTGCTCTCCCTAGGTCTCAGGTCTTCTTTCCACAGGCCTTTGAAGGGAGCTTCACACAAACATCGCAAAGTGTTGTCACTTCATAAAGCAGCTGTATTATTATCAGCAATAGCTGATCCTGTGTGGCCAGCTCTTATTCACCTGAGCTCCATCTTGTCATGGCTCTCACCACCATCCAGGGCTCCTTCCCTCGCTCCAATAAGGAAAACACGTCTGGCTTAGGGATCGAACATCCAGCTTAAAAGAAAAGAAACGGGACATGGTCATGGGATGAAGAGTCCCAGATTCAAATCCAGTCCATTGGTCATCAAAGAAGAGAAACTAACAGGAAGTGATGGAGGAAGATGTGAAAGTCCGAAGGGTGAGAAATAAAAAGGTACACAGTGGGGCTGTCTACTTCTACTTTTAAAAAACTCAAACGTTTCCTTAGGGAATAGAAATCAGAAATTCACAATGAAGGAGGCAGAAAGTATGGGAGACAAATTCTGAAAACTGTGTAAAATGATCTTACCCAGTGAGATCAGGTGGCTGTAGTTCTCCACCATGACCTGCCTGTACAAATCCCGCTGAATGGGGTCAAGGCATTCCCATTCCTCCTGAGAGAAGTTGATGGCCACATCCCTGAAAGTTACCAACCACTGAAACAACAAATCCATTTATTATTTGTGAAAATACGATGATGATTTTGAGGTGAAATGAGATAAGAAGGAGGAGGGCACTGAAGGAAGGGGGTGATATAATAAACAATATGCCATGGCCAAACACCTGTAACATTGAAGGAAATTGGGTGCCTGAACTATAGTGTCAACATGATCCTTGATCACTGCTACTGCCACAGACAAAACTTCCTATGTATACTAGGACAATTCCATTATCCAGAAAGGTCTGAGAATACAAAAGGCCAGATGATTGCAGTTTCCCAATTGAATGACATATTGTATGCAATCACACAGCACTTTAAGCTTTCTAATTCTCCATAAATAATAAATAAATTCTCAACTAATGGGTTCTTTCTGAAATTAACTTCTCTCTTTAAAGAAAAGGATAAACAAGATTGATGAAATCTTTCCAAACAATTTTTTAACAACTCTCTGGACTGGAACATAGAATTTGGATGTAACTTAGAATCTTTTTGAAGATTCAAGTTCATTAAGTCACTATATTATGTCACCAAATATAATGGACATACAGTATTTTCACTTTATGGATGTAATGATCTGCTTATTTGGGAGTATTTAAAACAAATTCTTTAATGTCTTTAGCTCTAGGAATCTAAAATTCTCAAAAGATTATACATCTGGCAGATTTTATTTGCTCCTACTTTCTGTGTTCCTAGGCTACAGCAGGCTGATGGATGCCAGTCTAGGTGCACACAGGCATCACTCTGACACATTCTGGCCAACTCCAAGGTAAGCCTTGCCTCTCATTGGTTTCTTGGCAAGAGGGATGTGGTAGGTAGACTAATGACCCCGCAAAGATGTCCATATCTTAACCCCCGGAACCTGTGAGTATGTTACCTTACATGGCAAATGGGACTTTGTAGATGTGATTAAATTAAGAATCTTGGGGAGATTATCCTGGATTTTCTGGTTGGGCCCAATGGGATCACAAGGGTATTTTAAGTGATAGAGGGAGGCAGAAGAGTCAAAGGAGATGTGATAATGAAAGCAGAGATCAGAATGATGTGATTGCTGGCTCTGAAAATGGAGGGGACCCTTGAGCCAAGGAATGTGAGCAGCCTCTAGCAGCTGGAAATGCAAGAAAATAGATTTTCCTCTGGAGCCTCCAGAAGGAACACAGACCTACCAACACCTTGATTTTAGCCCTATAAGACTGATTTCAGATTCCAACCTCCAGAAGTATGACAGTAGGTTTGTGTTTCAGTCACTAAGTTTGTAGTAATTTGTTACAGCAGCAACATGAAACTGTACAAGAGGCAAGATCTCTTTCTTCTCAGGACTCAGTTCCCCAACCAATTTCAAAGGCCTCACAAAAAAATCTCACCACACACTGAGATTGGGAACAACCAGCAGAAATGCTGTCACTTCCAAGTGGAAAACCTAGGTTTGTAGAGATCAAAGTCTGTCATGTGTCTCATTTAACTACCTCACTAAACCACTGTGCTAATACTTCTCTTAAGGGGAGATATTTCTGCTTCCTCAGGGCTCCTGGCAGAATACCATCTGGTGCAGGGAAAAACACTTAGAGGAGAATGAAGCTCTTTGCTACGATCACTCACTGGAATGGGAGAAATTTGGGAGCAGTTCCTTTACAGGACTAAGCAAGGCAGAAAATATGGGAATAAATATATCTGGTGTTCATATAACCCAACAAAATGATCGCACTTCAGGGAGGAAAGAAGAAACAGCAACTCACGTGAGGCATGGTTTTGAGCACTGTCAGAACTGATCAACTTTCTCGTTCCTCTCCTGGAGATGTGCAGAGTCCTAAGAGGAGAGCAGGGCTGGAGAAGGAAAACAAAGCCATGAGAACAAGCTTGCCTCAGAGCCCACAAAATGAGCACCTTGGAACTACCTTTATTTCCCCTCTTTGAGGGAAGTTTGGGAAAATCTCAGCCCTCTTACAAATCCAGTGGAATCCAGATAGAGCAGAGGGAATTCAGGCCAGACTTTTCCTTAATCCCCATGATGCTGAACAGGACCCCAGAGGGCGCCAGTTTCCATAGGCATCTTACATCTCTAGGATAGGGGAGTACCCAGGGAGCCCTGGGGAGCAGCGCTTCCCCAGGGCCCACATGCTAAGTGAGATGCTTTGCTCCCATGCTTAAAGGCTCAGGCCCACAAGACTGCTCCTGACTTCAGAAGCCAATCGCAAATCGCAGGCCACTGTACTTCTGACCAACCAGCTATAAATTGGGGGCTCCTACAATCCCCTCCTAAGGTTCTATACTTTGCTAGGATGGCTCACAGAACTTAGGAAAACACTTCACTTATGTTTACCAATTTATCATAATGGATACAATTTAGGAGCAGATGCATGGAAAAGATGCATAGGGCAAGGTATGGTGGAGGGGGAGCTTGGAGTTTCCAATGCTCTCTTTGGGATTGCCACCGTCAAAGCACCTCAAGGTGTTCACTAACCCAGAAGCTCATCAAATCTAGTTCGAGAGTTTTTATAGGGCTTAACCTCCAGTCCCACCCTCCCCTTTCCTGGAGGTCAGGTCAGTGGGTGGGTTGGAAAGTTCCAACCCTCTAATCATTTGGTCTTTCTGGTGATCAGCTCCATCCTGAAGCTATGTAGGGGCCAGACTCCAAGCCACCTCATTAGCATAAATTCAGGTGTGATCAAAAGGGGTTCATTACGAATAACAAAAGACACTCCTATCACTCAGAAATTTGCTAAGTTAGGAAAACCAAATAGTTGATGAAAAGTTCTTATTTATAGAACTCCAGCTAAGAAATGCAGAAGGAATTGAGAGAATTTTTTAAAAAAATCACTATGTGTAACCCTTAATAAAATAATAGATCTCAGCATCAATCATAAATGGATGTTATAACCTCTATGTCAGTGTTTCTTACCCTTTTTTTCATTATTAGTTCCCCCAAAGCCTTTTAAGACAACTTTTCTCCTGATACCACTTACCTATGAAATTTTAATACCACAGATATACTGTATATGTGTTTATGTACTGTGTCCACAAACCGTTATAATATTCAGTAAGAGTTTGGTCCCCCTCCCTGCCAAGAACCAAGTTTCACCCCCGTGGGGGCAATACCCCTCCTTCTGCCATTGAGAATGTATGCTTTAGGTGAAAGAGGAAGAGGGCATTTTATAAAGGAAGAATTAAGTGGACAGCACTTGAACACCAATCAACATGGCATCACCAGAAGTGGGACACCAGACTTTAAAAAACCTCAGGATGTGATGTCACAGGAAGTACACAACATAACCTATGAATTATTTTTGCCTGAAAATGTGATTTAGGCAAAATATCTGAATCTGATCAAGGCTCTAGATCTAACTACCCCTTAACAGAAATATGTAGCATAGGGGAACTAATTATATGACACCACAAGGAAGAAATTAGCCAAAAGGAGAATGCACAATATTCTGTAAACAAATAACCTAGTTTTTCTACAAATCAATGGCAACAATTAAAGTAAAAACAGAAAATAGAGAACTGTTATGGATTAAAAAAACTTAAGAGATTTGACAGGGACTTCCCTGGCGGTCCAGTGATTAACACTCCATGCTTCCAGTGCAGGGGGCCCAGGGTTCGATCCCTGGTTGGGGAACTAAGATCCCACATGCCGGTCGTCCAGAATAAAAATTTTTTTTAAATTTAATAAGAAAAGAGATTTGACAACCAAATGTAATGTGTGGACCTATCTGAATCATGATTTGAACAAACCAATTGTAAAAAATCTATCTTCCAAAGAATTGGGGAAGTTTGAATATATACTGGGTATATGATATTATGGAATGACTTAGTTTTTAAAGTTGAGATAGCATCATGGTTATTATTTAAAAATATGTCCTTTTGGTTACATACGCCTACATGTGATTAAAATAACACTTTGAAATACTAAAGGGAAAAGGGGGATGGATAGGTATAAGGATATTTGCAAATGTGTTAAATTACGGCTGAGCGTTGGGCACACTGGGGTCGTATTATTTTCTACCCTGCTTGAAAATTTCCATACAAAGTTAAAACAAAAGTCCACATTTTCTCCAGAAAGTATAGTTATCTTTCATCAAAAATCTTAGACCAGAAAGGGCTGATTTGTCATCAGGTGGAAAAGGAGAGGTAAAGATGTGGTTGGTGAGTAGAGTAGACTGGTGAGGCCATCCCTGGAGCGCCAAGATTCACAGGGATAGCAATGCCTAAGGTCTCTCCTTAGGGAGATGTTGCAGGAGGTAGCAGCATCTTGAAAAGAAGAAACTCGAGAGAAGAAAGAAAATGGCAACATACTTTAGAAGAGACTTTTAGCTGTGCAATATTTTTTTCCTTTCCTCTGTATGCTTCTGTTGGAAAGAGTAGAACAGAGAAAAAAGAATCAAAGGATATCAAGCCTTTCCCAGAGCCGACCAAACAGTTTAGGACCAATTCCCACAACAACTTCAGGCTGAGAGAGGGATCAGTTTTTCCCCGTAGGGCTCTCAAAGTAGAATGGGGCATCCTGTTAGGGTGGTCTTCTGCCTTCCCGGGGCATAAACTCTCATTGTAGGGGCATCTTCAGAATAGCCTCGTTCTCTGTAAAGTGGAGGAACTGCGGCACCTGGAACCGCGCGATTCTCAACTGGCGAGACTCTGTCCCTGTCTCACGGCGGGAGAGTACACAGTCACTAAAGGGGCACAGCAGCCAAGTGCGTTAGAAGGCGACAGGTGAGCCCGTCACGCTGCCACAAAAGCGCGCGCGCACTCACACACCCAGCACTGTGGAACGTTCATGATAACATCTCCCTGCTCCCGTTGGCCGGGAACCAAAGTCACAGCGCCGCTTTTGCCGGAGGAGAGCGACGCCAAGTGCACACTCATACCTGCGGCGCAGAGGAACACAGCTGATAGCACCACGCCTCCGCCGCTAGGAACCGAAGTGACGGGGCCGACGACCAGCGGGGAAGGGCACAGCCACTCCGCACTGGCAAGGCCGACTTCCGTAAGGAATTAACCTGAGTGCTACGAAGTTGGAGATATGTAGTCCAGAGCCAGGATCGTCTCGATTCCTGTCAGCACCGAGCCCCAGCCGGCATACCGGTATTCCCAGCACCTTACAGGAACTTCCTTCTGGACGCTCCAACCCAAAGGCAGCGTGCGGGTCCCAGCGAGGTAGTGCACTCACCTACCGCTACAGACTGGATCCTTAAACCAAGGAGTAACGGAGTAAGTGTACGAAATGGCGCTGGGACGCGGTGGCCTCCGGGAAATGTAGTCGTAAACATGAACCCGGCCCGTTACAACAGAATCCAGAGGCAGTTGGCCACGTCCTGTGGTCCGGAATCGGGGGCGCCTCGGGGCTCCCTCGCTTGAACTCGGGAACTCACGCTGCTGCGGTGTGAGCCGAACTATTTCATTTTACTCAAGTGACTTCCCAGAGGTTCTAGAAAATCGCAAAGAGGTTACCAGAGCTTGAGTCTTGCAGTGATGCCTTCAAAGAAATATAGTCCAGGGCTGAAAAACCTGCAGAAGTCTAGGAAGCAGGGTCCAGATTTCTTAGACAGAGCTCTGGCCCGGACGAGGTGAAGGTGACTACCGGGTTGCTGCTCAAAGCGGTTCAGGGGTGTGATGCTTACTTCATGGTCGTGTATGTGTGTGTGTGTGTGTGTGTGTGTGTGTGTGCGCGCGCGCGCGCCCGCGCAAGGGCAAGTGTTCTCAATAGGAGAAGGGAAGACTGTGGGGAGTGTGATGTGTGTCAGATTGTGCTTGAGACTGTGAGGAATGTTAGTGGATAAGCATGTGACCCATTTGGGACTGTGTTAAATGTCTGGGGATGGTTGTAACTATAGCTTTCAGGATGATGTATGGGATTAATCAGACAGTCTATGACTAAGTATTTTATAACTTGTAAGAAAATGCTTTTTCTTTGCATGGTTGTGAATTTAGAATAGATTCCATGGAATTATAGAAATGTTAAGTGAAAGATACCTTGAGAGTTCACCTGTAGTAGTGAATGTGGGAAAAGAAATGTGTGAGCATAGTATTGTGAGAGTGGGTATGATTGTCTCGTGATGCAGCTCTGTGTAACAGTGGTATCTTTAAGCTTCAGTTTCCTCACCTGTAAAATGAGGTTAACATTCGTGTAACATTTGGAGCAGTGCTGTCCAATAGATATTTCTGCAGAAGTGGATTCCATGTCCAATGTCTGTGCTGTCCAATACCATAGCCCTGGCCACATTTGGCTATTGAGCACCTGAAATGAGACTAGTTTGACTGAGGAGCTAAATTTTTTATTTTGTTTAATTTTAATAAATTTATATTTAAATAGCTATATGTGGCTAGCTAAATTTGACAGCGCAGTCTGAAGTATCAGTTTGCCTTCAAGATTTGGAGGGGGAGAAACTTAAGTAATTTCATCTAGCAAATAATTTGAAAAATGAGTTTTACATTGAAATGAAGAGAGATGAAAAATGCAAATTCAGCTTTAGTCTTTATTTTGGGGGGAATAATTTGCATAGAGTCCACAAATATTACTATATACCGCAATGATTTTTTTTTACATACCACACACAGATCAAGATAAAGAACATTTCGGGAATTCCCTGGTGGCGCAGCGGTTAAGAATCCGCCTTCCTTCCAATGCAGGGAACACAGGGAAGATCCCACATGCCACGGAGCAACTAAGCCCGTGTGCCACAACTACTGAGCCCACAGTGCTACAACTACTAAAGCCTGGGCGCCTAGAGCCCATGCTCCGCAACAAAGAGAAGCCACCGCAATGAGAAGCCCCCACACAGCAACGAAGAGTAGCCCCAGCTCTCCGCAACTAGAGAAAGCCTGCGCGCAGCAACAAAGACCCAACTCAGCCAAAAATTAATTAATTAATTAAAATAAATAAATAAAATAAAAGGTAAAGAACATTTCAAGGACGCCAGAGTGTTCCCTTGTGCCCCATCCTGGTCAGCTCTGACTCCACCTAGAAGTGACCACTTTTTGGACGTCTAGCACTATAGATTAGTTTTGTGAATTCTTGAACTTCATTTAAATACAATCAGTGTAATGATATGTGTCTGGCATGTTTTTTAAAAAAAATATTTATGCATGCTGTGCCGGGTCTTAGTTGCGGCATATGGGATCTTTAGCTGCAGCATGCGAATCTTAGTTGCAGCATGCATGCAGGCTCTAGTTACCTGATCAGGGGATGAACCCCAGCCCCCTGCATTGGGAGTTCAGAGTCTTACCCACTGAACCACCAGGGAAGTCCTGTGTCTGGCATGTTTTTAATCAACATTATGGCTCTGAGATGAGTCCTTGTTATGGAGTATAGGAATAATACCTGTAGCCAGCTAGTAAATATTTTAGGTTTTGTGTGCCAGATGTTCTCCGTCACAACTGCTTAACTCTGCCAGTGTAGCATGAAAGCAACCATAGACAACATGTAAACAAATGAGTGTGGCTATATTCTGGTAAAACTTTACAGACACTGAAATTTGAATTTCATATAATTCTTACATGTCGCAAAACGCTATTCTTATTTTTATTTTTTTTACATCATTTAAAAATGCAAAACATTTTTTAGGTCGTTGGCCATACAAGAATAGGTGAAAGGCCATATTTTGTCCGTAGGCTGCAGTTTTTCAATTCTTACTATGATTTATTCATTCTATATTAACAGACATTTGTGTGATTTCCAGTTTTTTCTTACTATGAATAAATCGGCCATGATCAATCTTAAAATATTTTTTGGTAGACATAGCATTCATTTCTATTAGGAATCCAAGAGTGGAATAGCTGGATCATAAAGTAGGTCTACATTTATATGTGTAGGTACTGTCAAACGATTTCCCAAAGTCTTTGTGTTAGTTTACACATATGTCAGCAATGTAAAGGATTCCAGCCTTTTGAACACTTGGTACTGTTAGTCTTTTTAAACTTTTACAATACTAGTAGGTAGGTAGTAGTATCTCAGTGTGATTTTAATCTGCATTTCCCTGATTAATACTCACTTTAGCATCCTTTCATATATCAACCATTTGGATAACCTCTCTGTTGAACTGCCTAACTCTTGACCATTTCATTAAAGTCAGTTTGTGGGGTTTTTTTTTTCTATTTATTTATAGCTATTTGTATATGCTGGGATATGAGGCCTTTTGTAGGATATATTTATTGTAGATATCTTTCCCAGGATATGGCTTGCCTTTCACTCTGATAATGAAATCTTTTTTTTAACATCTTTATTGGAGTATAATTGCTTTACAATGGTGTGTTAGTTTCTGCTTTATAACAAAGTAAGTCAGCTATACATATACATATATCCCCATATCTCCTCCCTCTTGCATCTCCCTCTCACCCTACCTATCCCACCCCTCTAGGTGGTCACAGAGCACCAAGCTGATCTTCCTGTGCTATGCAGCTGCTTCCTACTAGCTATGTATTTTACATTTGGTAGTATTTATAAGTCCATGCCACTCTCTCACTTCATCCCAGCTTACCCTTCCCCCTCCCCGTGTCCTCAAGTCCATTCTCTACGTGTGCATCTTTATTCCTGTCCTGCCCCTAGGTTCTTCAGAACCTTTTTTTTTTTTTTTTAGATTCCACATATATGTGTTAGCATACGGTATTTGTTTTTCTCTTTCTGACTTACTTCAGTCTGTATGACAGACTCTAGGTCCATCCACCTCACTACAAATAACCCAATTACGTTTCTTTTTATGGATGACTAATATTCCATTGTATATATGTGCCACATCTTCTTTATCTATTCATCTGTCGATGGACACTTAGGTTGCTTCCATGTCCTGGCTATTTTAGTGCTGCAATGAACATTGGAATACATGACTCTTTTTGAATTATGGTTCTCTCAGGGTGTATGTCCAGTAGTGGGATTGCTGGGTCATATGGTAGTTCTATTTTTAGTTTTTTAAGGAACCTCCATACTGTTCTCCATAGTGGCTGTATCAATTTACATTCCCACCAACAGTGCAAGAGGGTTCCCTTTTCTCCACAATTTTGGGTTTTTTTAGCTGCATTCGGTCTTCATTGCCGCGTGTGGGCTTTCTCCAGTTGTGGCGAGCAGGGGCTACTCTTTGTTGTGGTGCGTGGGCTTCTCATTGCAGTGGCTTATCTTGTTGCAGAGCACGGGCTCTAGGGGCGCAGGCTTTAGTAGTTGCAGCATGCGTGCCCAGTAGCTGCGGTGCACAGGCTTCAGTAGCTGTGGCGTGGGCTCTAGGGTGGGCTTCAGTAGTTGTGGCTTGTGTGCTCTAGAGCATAGGCTCAGTAGTTGTGGTGCACGGGCTTAGTTGCTCCAACGCATATGGGATCTTCCTGGAACAGGGATTGAACCTGTGTCCCCTGTGTTGGCAGGCAGATTCTTAACCACTGTGCCACCAGGGAAGTCCCTGATTTTTGCATGTTAAACCAACCTTACATTCCTGGCATAAATACCATTTGGTCATGGTGTATAAATTTTTTTTAAAAAGATTAGCGATGTTGAGCGTCATGTGTTTGTTGGTAATCTGTATACCTTCTTTGAAGAGATGTCTATTTAGGTCTTCTGCCCATTTTTGGATTGGGTTGTTTCTTTTTTTGATATTGAGTTGCATGAGCTGCTTGTAAATTTTGGAGGTTGATCCTTTGTCAGTTGCTTCATTTGCAAATATTTTCTCCCATTCTCAGTGTTTCGTCTTGTTTATGGTTTCCTTTGTTGTGCAAAAGCTTTTAAGTTTCATTAGGTCCCATTTGTTTATTTTTGTTTTTATTTCCATTTCTCTAGGAGGTGGGTCAAAAAGGATGTTGCTGTGATTTATGTCATAGAGTGTTCTGCCTATGTTTTCCTTGAAGAGTTTTATAGTGTCTGGCCTTACATTTAGGTGTTTAATCCATTTTGAGTTTGTTTTTGTGTATGGTGTTAGGGAGTGTTCTAATTTCATTCTTTTACATGTAGCTGTCCAGTTTTCCCAGCACCACTTATTGAAGAGGCTGTCTTTTCTCCATTGTTATATTATTGCCTCCTTTATCAAAAATAAGATGACCATATGTGTGTGCATTTATCTCTGGGCTTTCTATCCTGTTCCATTGATTTATATTTCTGTTTTTGTGCCAGTACAGGCCCAGCCGCTCTGCGGCATGTGGGACCCTCCCAGACCGGGGCATGAACCTGTGTCCCCTGCATCGGCAGGCAGACTCTCAACCACTGAGCCACCAGGAAAGCCCTTTTTGGGTTTTTTTAGCTGCATTCGGTCTTCATTGCCGCGTGTGGGCTTTCTCCAGTTGTGGCGAGCAGGGGCTACTCTTTGTTGTGGTGCGTGGGCTTCTCATTGCAGTGGCTTATCTTGTTGCAGAGCACGGGCTCTAGGTGCGCAGGCTTTAGTAGTTGCAGCATGCGTGCCCAGTAGCTGCGGTGCACAGGCTTCAGTAGCTGTGGCGTGGGCTCTAGGGTGGGCTTCAGTAGTTGTGGCTTGTGTGCTCTAGAGCATTGGCTCAGTAGTTGTGGTGCACGGGCTTAGTTGCTCCAACGCATATGGGATCTTCCTGGAACAGGGATTGAACCTGTGTCCCCTGTGTTGGCAGGCAGATTCTTAACCACTGTGCCACCAGGGAAGTCCCTGATTTTTGCATGTTAAACCAACCTTACATTCCTGGCATAAATACCATTTGGTCATGGTGTATAAATTTTTTTTAAAAATTTTCTACTGGATTCAGTTTTTTAGTATTTTGTTGAGGATTTTTGTGCCTTTTTGTTACTTTTGTGTTGTTGTTTGCTATGGTAAATATTTTGTTTTAAAATTTTACTGTTTAATTACTTGAAGCTAGTATACATGGACACAATTTATGTTTTTATAGTCACATATCCAGTAATCATGCTAAATTTATTTATTCAACCACTTTTATAATTCTTTTGAATTTTCTACATACAAATTATGTCATCTGCAAATATTGTTATATTTCTTCTTTTCCGATCTTTATACCTTTTCCTTCTTTCCTGTTTATTGCACTAGCTTGGGCCTCCAGTATGACGTTGAATGTATTGGTAGTAGATTTCCTTGTTTTGCTCTCTTGAAGAATCCAGCAAGTATGTTGTCTGTAGGTTATTTAAAGATGCTCTTTATCAGACTGATAAAAGGCAATTTTCTTTTATACCACTTTTGTTGAGAGTTTTTATGAATTTGTACATTATTGATATTTTGTATTCCATCAAATATTTGGAAGAATTCACCAGTGAAAATGTTCAGGAGTAGAGCTTTCCTTGTGGGGAAATTTATAATTAAACATTTATTTTTCTTAACAGAATTACTCAAATTTTATATTTTTTCTCATGTCATTTTGGTAAGTTATATTTTTAGAGGAATTTTCCATTATTTGAAGTTGTCAAATTTATTGGTATAAAGTTGTCCCTAATGCCTTCTTATTTATCCTTCAAAACCTATAAAATCTTTTTCCATACCTGATATTTGTAGGGTTATTTTCCTCTTTCTTGGTCAGTCTTGCTAAGACTTATCAATTTTGTTAAATTTTCAAAGAACTGGTTTTTGGCTTAGTTTATTTTCTCTATTACTACTTTGCTTTCTATTTTAGTGATATCAAACTTATCTTTATTACTTCCTTTTAAATACCTTCTTTGGGTTTAAATTGATGTTCTTTCTTTTAGTTTCTTACAGTGGAGGCTTAAACCATTCATATTCAATATTTTTTACTTTTTGATATATGCATTTAGAGCTAGAAACATGCCTCAAATTACTGCTTTTACTACAACCCAAGTGTTTTTTTTTTTTTACAAGAGAACAAATCCTACACTTTTATTTATTTACTTTTCAATAAGTTTAAATCCTTGAAAGGTACAGCATCACACGGATTCTGTGTCCAATGGCCTTAGCAAGAAGATTGCTTTGGAATTTGGCATGAACCATGCCACTGTTTCCATGAACACCCGTTATCTTTCCCCAGATTACTCTGGTTTTGTTAGGTTTTCCATCAGTAGTTACTGTGTTGTTCTTTGCTTTGTACACATAAGTACATCTCTTGCCTAGATAGAATTCAGTTTCATCTTGAGCATATATACCTTCAACTTTCAGGAGAGCTGTGTGCTCCCTCTGGTTCCACAGACCCCACCGATAGCCAGCAAAAGTGGCCTTGGACCATAGCCTTTCAGACATATCTGTCACTTTAGAAGTCCTCTTCCCAACAGGCCCCACTTATTTGCCCCCAAAGTTCAGCTGTGGGAGCTCCACACACCTCCACAGGGTCCAAGATGGTTGAAAAAGCCCAAGTGTTTTGCGTTTTTTTCATTATTATTAAGGTCAAAATATTTTTAAATTTCTATTCTGCCTTATTATTTGACCCATTGATTTTATAGAATTATATTGCTTAAGTTCAGATAACTTGGGAATTTTTCAATATTTTGTTTTGTTATTGTTGTTGATTTTTAGTTTAATTCCATTGTGGTCACACAACATACTGTACATGATTTCAATCCTATGAAATGTATTAAATCTGCTTTATGGCCCAGTGTATAGACTATTTTGCTAAATGATCCATGTTCACTTGAAATGAATATATATTCTGTCATTGCTAGGTGTTGTATTCTGTATTTGTTAAGTTGGCTAATTGTGTCATTCTCATATTGTTACTGATTGTTTTGGGACTACTTATATATGAGTTAATAGGACTTGTGTGTTAAAATCATTTATTTATTAAAGTGGCTGTATCTTTTTCTCCCTTTTCGTTCTGTCAATCTTTGTTTTCAGAGTAGAATTCTAAAAATTCTCCCACAATGAGATATTATCTCAGTAGCTGACTGGCAAAAAAAGTTTTAAAGTGTTACAAGTGTTGTCAAGGATGTGGAACAACTCTCAACTATGTGGCAGTAAGTGTCAATTGAAATGATTCTGGAAACTCTTTGACATCACCTAGAGAAGCTGGGAAGCACATGCCCTAGAACAAAGCAAGTCCACCTGTAAGTATTATACTTTAGAGTTATTCCTTACACAGACTTTTAAAGGTCTACAGAAATGTTCAAAACAGCACCACTTGAAATAGGAGGGAAAAATCTGGAAACAACTCAAATATCCATCAAGAGGCTATATAAATAAAATTTGGCAGATGTACACAGTAGACTGCTGCCCAACATTGAGAAAATGAACAAATTCCCAGAACATAATGTTGAGGTTTTTTTTAAGTGACAATACATAGAATGTCATTTCACTAAATTTCAAAACACACACAAATCTAAACAATATGTTATTTGGGGATATGTACATATATGGCAAATCTATAAAGAAAACCATGGGAATGACTAAATTCAGGTGATGGTTAACTTTATGGGAGATGGGGGAGGAGCATCTAGGACACTTCAGGGACTTCCCTGGTGCTCCAGTGGGTAAGACTTTGAGTTCCCAATGCAGGGGGCCCAGGTTCGATCAATCGTTGGGGAAATAGATCCTGCATGCATGCCACAACTAAGAGACTGCATGCTGCAACTGAGAGTCTGCATGCCACAACTAAGAAGTCCACACGCCACAACTAAAAGATCCCACATGCCACTACTAAAGATCATGCACGTGGCAACAAAGATCCCGCAACTAAGTGCCGCAACTAAGACCCAGAGCAGCCTAAATAATAAATAAATACATATTTAGGATACTTCAAAGGAACTGATAATAACTTTTTCTTAAGCTGAGTGGTAGGCCCACAGAATTTATTTTCATTCATTCAACTGTACTTATGTTCATATATATATATATATATATATATATGCTTGTGTGTGGAATTCTAAGTTAATAAATAGGCTCAAAATGAAACAGGATGACAATATGAAATAGCTGAACAATTGTATTACTGAATTCAAGCCAAGGAATTCTCTGACACAACCCAAAGAATTAAAGGAATAAAAGAAGCAAGAATATAAACCCAGGGAATGTATTCAGGAGAACTTGATGAAGATAAAACTAGAAAATAATGACATAGAAAATTAAAAAAAAATACAGTTGACCCTTGAACAAGACAGATTTGAACAGTGCAGGTCCACTTATACATGGATTTTTTCAATAAATACGTGCTATAGTACTACATTATTTGCAGTTGGTTGAATCCTCAGATGTGGGACCTAGGATGTGAATATGGAAGACCAACTGTAAAGTTATACACAAATTTTCAATTGCACAGAGGGTCAGGGCCCCAACCCCAGTGTATGTCAAGGGTCAACTGTACAACCAAAACTAGTTTTTTAAAAAATGACCAAAATCTTGTCATTTGAAAAGAGCAAGGGTAGACTTTTGCTTACATACAGTGAGTAGGTCACATGCATTTATTTCCCATCACTATCCAAAAAGAGATGAAAATAACAATGACAACAACAAATGTGAAGAGAAAACTACAAAAAATAAGAAAATTCAAGGAACTCTGGTATGAAAGAGATTATGACCAATTTACAACTTCCCTGAAGGGCCCAGGTTCCACAGAAAAGGACCTTGGTGAGCTATGGATCTGGAAGTAGAGGACTGGTTGAAAATTTATACACAAACTCATTGCCCTGATCTTCCCCCTCTACAGTTAACTTTTCTCCCTTGTCTAAAAAATACATTTGATCTCTGGATAAATTGATTTTGAGAAGATGTAGAGGATGCACAAAGAAGGGCAGACAGACACAGTTAGAATGAGTAATAACCACAGTCTGAAATCTTCTTAAGCTTCTTTCCCTATCCTGGTACCAGTCTCCAGCAACTCAACACATAACCTTCACAGGCAGGAAACTGGAGGAGTCCTTTAAGGAGAAACTAAAGAACAAAGAGATAGAAATCTGGGGGTGTCCCAGAGAAAAGATTGCTTCTGAAATCCATCAGTCGGCAGGCTCTAACTCATGACTGAAAGTAAGGATTACCACGTGGTTGAGAAAAGTACCTAAAATGAAAGACAGAGAACAACTCAAACAGGAAAAGGGAATATGGTCATAACAAAGACAATACATGTAGCTAAGAGAACTTTAAATAAATAATATTTACATAATTGACTATCCTACCTATCACATGCATAATATAATTATATATTATTCATATAATTTTGAATCAAATATAATGAATATAATATATATACTATATATAACATTAATATATAATTTCATAAATATCAGAGAAGATATTGCATTCCTAAAGAACAGTATACTATATAGAAAAAAACCATGAGAGAGCTCTAGGAAATTAAAAATATGACTTATTAAAAATTAAATAAGTAGAAGATAAAATTCCTAGAGTTGAATAAAAAGACAGAGAAAATAGGAAGAAAACATTTAGAAGCTTAAGCCATGTAAGTTCCATCAAATAATTCCAATGAGAGAGAGGAAAGAAGGAAAGAAAGAAAGAAACTACACAAAAATTTTCCAGCCCAGAAGTACACAAGTCTCTAGAATGAAAATATTCACCTGACACCCAGCATTAAAAAGTTTTAAAGAGGGATTTCCCTGGTGGTCCAGTGGTAAAGAATCCGCCTTCCAATGCAGCAGGACGCTGGTTCGATCCCTGGTCAGCGAACTAAGATCCCACATGCTGCGGGGCAACTAAGATCGCATGCCACAACTACTGAGCCCATGTGCCTCAGCTAGAGAGCCCACATGCTCTGAAGCCCACGTGCCACAACTAGAGAGAAGCCCATACGCTGCGTGGAAAGATCCTGCATGTTGCAACTAAGACCCGACACAGACAAAAATAAATTTAAAAATAAATTTAAAGATCCACACCAAGGAACAAAATTACAGTACATTGTGTGATATATATCACCCTAAACGTTCCAGGAGGGTTGGGAACACAGATTATGCACAAAGAAATAGAAAACAGATGACAAGCCTTTACAAAAGCAACATTAGCTACATAACATTAGCAACATAACATCAGATTTTATCTGATGTTATGCCTTCAAATTCTAATTTATAGTAGAATTCTCACCACAGGCAATAAGTGAGATTGCAATAAAGGTATTTCCAGACAGTAAGAACTTAAACATTTACCTCAAAGGCATGCATTTGAACGAAGTTGTTGGAGAGAGGCAATCAGCAAAAATGAGAAACATACAAAATTAACAAGACTTGGAACATAGGAATTCAGTTCCAGAAAAGGGAGAAGGGAAGTCTTACAGAAACCCTGCAGTCCAGACTGGAACTACAAGATGATGGCTGTGAAAGAGATTCGGCAAGGGGGAGAAGAAGTATCAGATAAGTTTGAACATTTGGAAAAATCATTGCTTAGAGTTTGACACTTTGGAGGGGTGGGGGGAACATTTAGAAAAGGGTAGCAATAGGAGCAAGTACATATACATATAAACCAAGTCAGCTAAATCCACAATAAAAAAAATTGTGTAAAAAATATACTTGGCGGCTTCCCTGGTGGCGCAGTGGTTGAGAGTCCACCTGCTGATGCAGGGGACACGGGTTCGTGCCCCGGTCCGGGAGGATGCCACATGCCGTGGAGCGGCTGGGCCCGTGAGCCATGGCCGCTGGGCCTGCGCGTCCGGAGCCTGTGCTCCGCAGCGGGACAGGCCACAACAGTGAGAGGCCTGCGTACAGCAAATATATATATATATATATACTTGGCTCTGAAGCACAAAAATATATAATCAGTATATAAATACCAAATACTGCTTTAACCAATAACTGTGATATAGTCATATTTGGAAGTGGTAAAGGGAGAGGACAGGGTGGGAGGGTCTTGTTTTAAATGAGGTTTGAAGTTCTGATCATTAAACAGGACATTTAAATTATTTTAACCACTAAAATGAGACTGATTTTTTAAAATAAATGTATTTACTTATTTTTGGCTGCATTGGGTCTTCGTTGCTGTGCGCGTCTTTCTCTAGTTGCAGCGAGTGGAGGCTACTGTTCGTTGTGGTACATGGGCTTCTCATTGCAGTAGATTCTCTTGTTGCGGAACTCAGGCTCTAGCCTCGTGAGCTTCAGTAGTTGTGGCATGTGGGCTCAGTAGTTATGGCACACAGGCTTAGCTGCTACGCAGCGTGTGGGATCTTCCCGGACCAGGGCTCAAACCCAGGTCGCCTGCATTGGCAGGTGGATTCTTAACCACTGCGCCACCAGGGAAGCCCAAGACTGATCTTTTAACGAACAGTGGTAAAAGGAATTTTTTATTACCTAAGAGTGACTAAGGACGTTATTGGGCTCCTATACAAATATATAATTTTTACTCCCCTTCATGTTACTATGTAGTCCTCATTTCTACATTTTGGTATGGGTCCAGGAATACATTATTATGATCCTATCATAATAAAGGAGATAATTTTGTCTCCTTCCCCCCCCCCCAGTATTTATGCCTGAAATTATTTTACTTAATTAAGTGCCAGTCATAATTCTGAAGGCACACCTAACCACCATGTAATTAATCAAAATGCCACACATCCAGCCTCATACACAGAAACAGCGATGCACAAGCGCAGACCCTGTGGAAAACCATAACCAGAGGCGTTGGCCTATCAAAACCATTCCAGAAATAATACACTGTGGAGCACAGCCACATTCACGGATACACACAATCTCACGCACTTCACTAACCAACCGCGCAGACTTCCGGCTTCAGAGCTGGGCATAATCGTCCATTCTCTGCGGAGTCATCGCAGTACCCCATCCAAATAATTACACGCAAGAACAGCCCCACGCACAGAAACAACGCTGTCCAGATTACACACTCAGGCACACAGGCATCCAGCCGGCTCCGGAATCCTGGCCCCTAGCAGGTTTTACCGCCGCGTTCCAAACCCAACAGCTCCCTCTAGAAGAAGCGAAGGAGCACACCCACTCCTCTTTGCGCCTGCGCACTAGTGACTGTGCGGAGAATTCCCAGCAATCTCCGGGAGGGGCGGGTCGCGGAGACGATAACCAATGAAAAAAAAGCCAGAGGCCAAGACACTTCCCGCAGGGTAGCAGGCCGCAGTCAGTCTCAGCCTGTAATTCGAGGGTTCGTGTTCAGGGGTCTGAGGTTTTCTGGAGCCTCCTCGGCCTTTCACCGCCTCCTACACGCTTGGAGGAGGCGTGGGACTTGCGTCTGACAGAGACAGGCACTTCCCAGAGCCCCAGCGTCACAGCCTTGGGAAAGAGCTGTTCTCCTATGCCTGTTCCATTGGAGTGTGGTGAGATGGGAACCCGTGCAGCCGCAGCTTTTCTCGGACACCTAATGTTTGGGAGGGGACAGGCGGCACTCTGGAGACCCGACTGCGCATGGGAAGCAGAGGGTTTACGGCATTTGGGGTCTAGAGTCTTCTGCCGCTCTATGTTTCCCCCCAGGGTTCCACCAGGTTGGTGCAGGTTGACCTCGTGTTAGGCTGCACCCTGCAGGTCTGCAAGCCTTGTAATTGCCCGGCAGCGGGTTGCAGGAAAGAGCATGGAGACAGCGGTAGAGACATCAAGGGTTTATTGGATAGGAAATCTTTCAGCTCTGAAGCAAAGGCCCTGGGGTGATACCCCACTGTGTATGGCAGACATCAGGCGGGACACAGGCAGTAGTCTTCCTCTGGGAGAGGAGAAGGAGGAGGAGGTTACCAATTATTGGGGAATTGATGTCAGGTGGGCTTATTAGTTTCCAGGGAAACCAGTAGAAGAGTGTGTCCCTCATTGCCCCTCTGGTTAACAGCCATCGCTGGGGCAGGTGTTGCCCCTTGATAAACTAGCATGGTGTAGCCATTCTGGTCTTGATCTCAGACAGCAGTGAGCAGTGGCTTGAAGTGAGATTTTAGTTCCCTGCCCAGGATTTGGACCTGGGTAGCCCAAAAGAAAACCAGGAATCCTAGCTGCTAGACCACAAAAGGCTAGGGGCTAGAAGCAAAGTTCCCCTGGCTCTTGCCTCATTTGAAAAATGAATTTCTCAAGGAGGCAGAAACTGCAAAAACAGGTACAGAGTTTATTGTTAGAGACACAACACAACAAGTGAGAGAGCACACGGAGAAACAGTTTGTTTATTTAAGACAGAAGCAAGATAGAGATATGTACCTGGAGAGAAAGGGTGTGGGTGTCCTCCCTAATGAGGAGAAGCGCAGTAGAGAGGAGGTCAGATCATTGGGGCTCGTGCTGTAGCACAAGGGAGCAAAGAGAGGAACAGGCACCCTTGCTCACTCCCTGAGAGGAGCTGCTTTGGTCCTTAAATGGGTTAACACTGGGAGCAGATCCATGGGTTGGGTAGAAGGAGTAGCCTAGGTGGTCAGCCCACCCGCTTGGTGGTGCTGTGTACCACGCTTTTGCTCCCAGCCCCTCAGAAACGGCAGTTGGTTTGTGGCTTTTTGTATTTTTGTTCATAATTGCCCCAACTGCGTGTGTGTGCAGTTATTTTTAGTCCCTTATAGTTTCATTGTATTCTGTTGCTCAAGGAGATGTCTGTCCAGGTGCACGCACTCTGGTAGAGGGTCCCAGGTCCCAGACTATCTCAGAAGGACCCATAGGACATTTCTGGAGAAACGAAGGCAGTGAACGGCCTCAGGGGTGACCAGCTGCAGTGTCAGAACTGCAGCGTATCCAGAGCTGTGAACCCAGACATTATAGTCTTCTACTTTCTTTGCGTGCATGTGAAAGTGAGGGGCAGAGATGGTAGTGGAGACTGGATTTTGACCAATCTTCAAAAAGACCAGATATCTCAGGCACCCCTTTCCCTGGCTACTGCCATTCTCCACAGAAGTCATGTGAGAAGGAGAGAATTGCTGCTGTACATCAAAAAATCAAATTCAAGGTGAGTTTGTGCTTCCTCTTTGTTCCATGAAATGCATTTCGTTTTTCAGTATGTGGAAACATCTGGTGTCCTCCTGAAACATTTTCATTGATTTACCCTTAAGTCTTCCTTCCACAGGGAAAGTCACAGGTCCTGGGGATAGATCCCATTCCCCAGTGCACCCAGATGTCCTTCTGGTTAATTATTTGTATTTTGCAAATAATTTAATTCTTCCTGTTGACTCTCTTTTATTAAACATTTCTTAGGCTGTAGAAATGCAACTCTGGAGGATAATAGACTATTATTTTAGACAGTGATTTATTAATGAAGAGAATATACCTGCTTGGAATCACACACTGGATATTCTTAATCTTCTACAAAGGCTTGAGATCAAAAGCAAATAGGGTAGGAGATGGTTTGACTCATTTCAATCAGTGACAAGGACTTTGCTTTGTGAAACTTTTAAGAGTACAAATGTAATTGGTGGTTTGAGAGGTCTGTTTCAACTAGGGTGTAGATCCCACCACCACTCTACTCCAGAATACCTAATGGTATTTTTTGTAGTACTGGCCAGGTCTGCTTCCTGGTTTGTCAGCATAACTTTGTTTCAGGCCACATTTTTGTGTGATGTGTGAGCAGTATGGTATAATGGCTAAGAGTGTGGGTCTAATACCTGGGTTAAAATCCTAGCTCTAACACTTGCTAGGTGTGTGAGCTGCTTGGGTAGTTTATTCAACCTCTCCTTGCCATAGTTTCTTTTTTTTTTTCCAAAATATTTTGTAAAGACTAATTTTTTTTAAGAGCAGTTTTAGGTTTACAACAAAATTGAGAGGAAAGTACCGACATTTCCTATATATCCCCCGTCCCAATACATACATAGCTTACCCCATTATTAATAACCCCCACCAGAGTGGTACCTTTTTTTTTTTTTAACCAAGGATGAACCTACATTAATGCATAAGTCACCCAAAGTCCATAATTTACCTTACTGTTGTACCTTAGTGTTGTACATTCTGTGGTTTGGGACAAATGTATAATGACATATATCCATCATTCTAACGTCATAGAGTGTTTTCATTACCTGAAAAGTCCTCTGTGCTCTGCTGATTCATCTCCACCCACCCCCCACAAACACTGATCTTTTTATTGTCTCCATGGATTTCCTTTTTCCAGAATGTCATATAGTTGGAAGCAGACAGTATGTAACCTCTTCAGATCAGCTTCTTTCACTTAGTACTGTGCATTTAAGTCTCCTTCATGTGTTTTCATGGCTTGATGGCTTATTTCTTTTTTAGCACTGAATAATAGTCCATTGTCTGGAGGGACCACAGCTTATCCATTCACCTACTGAAAGTCATCTTGGTTGTTTCTAAGTTTTGGCAATTATAATAAAGCTGCTGTAAACATCTGTGTGCAGGTTTTTGTGTGAATATGTTTTCATCTACTTAGGGTAAATACCAAAGATCTTTATTACTGGCTTGTATGGTAAGAAAGAGTATGTTTAGTTTTGTAAAAAACCACCAAACTTTCTTCCAGGGTGGCTATGCCATAGTTTCTTAACTGGAAAATACCTACCGTGTAGCATTATTATGAGAGTTAGATGAGTTAATAGTGTAAAGTCCTTAGAATAGCCCCTGGCACATACTAAAAGCTCAGAAAACATTGCCTGTTATGATGTGGTAATTCTGGGTCATTCCCCCTCAGCTTTCTGCAGATCAGGAACAATGACAGTGTAAACTTAAATTTCTTGGCACTTGTAGGTAAGAAAATGAAGCAAATGCCAAAGTCCTGTAGGGTGGCATTTAACTCTATGCTATTTACCTTCCTTTATGGGATTCCAGGCAAAAACTGAATCCTTGATTTCCCCCCCCCACACATTTATTGAGATATACTTGGCATATAACATTGTGTAAGTTTATGGTATACAGTGTGAAGATTTGGTAAATGTATAGATGGTGAAATGATTACTACATAATTAGCTCTGTGCATGTATGTGTGGTGAGAACGTTTAAAATCTACTCTTTTAGCAACTTTCAAGTGTACAATACAGAATTGTTAACTATAGTCACCAAGCTGGACATTAGATCCCCAGTTAGATCTTCTAACTGGAAGTCTGTACCCTTTAACCAACATCTTCCCATTTCCCCAGTGCCCTAGCACCTGGCAAACTCCATCAACTTTTTGTTTCAACGAGTTTGGTTTTCTTAGACTCCACATATAAGTGAGGTCATACAGTATTTGTCATTTTCTGACTTATTTCACTTACTGTAATGCTTTCAAGGTTCATTCATGTTGTCCCAAATGACAGGATTTCCTTCTTTTTTTGGGCTAATATTCCATTGTGTGTGTTTATATCTATATATAAAGAAAATGTGTTGTATGCACATATCACATGTACATTTAACCCATTTTCTTTATCCATTTATTGGTGGACAGACAAGCTGGTTGCATGTTTTGGCTATTGTAAATAATGCTACAGTGAGCACCCCTGCGAACATGGCACTGCGAGCGGTGCGGAGCGTGCGGCCCGTGGTCTACAGCCTGTGCGCCGTCTCTGCGCCCAAAGAGCCCTGCCCGCCGCGGCCCTGGGGACTGCGGGCGGGCGCCATCAGGCGCTGCGCACCGGACCCGGTCTGCTGTCGGGTCGTAAATTCACAGACAAACATGAATGGGTAATAATAGAAAAAGGTGCTGGAACAGTGGGAATCAGCAGTTTTGCACAGGAAGCTTTGGGAGATGTTTACTGTAGTCTGCCTGAAGTTGGGACAAAATTGAACAAACGAGGAATTCGGTGCTTTGGAAAGTGTGAAAGCTGCTAGCGAACTATTCTCCTCTATCAGGAGAAGTAACTGAAATTAATGAAGCTCTAGCAGAAAATCCAGGGCTTGTCAACAAATCTTGTTATGAAGATGGTTGGCAGATCAAGATGACACTCAGTAACCCTTCAGAACTAGATGAACTAATGAGTGAAGAAGCATATGAGCAATACATAAAATCTATTGAGGAGTGAAAATGGAACCCCTAAATAAACTAGTTTGAAACAACTTAATCTAGCATAGTTGTCTTAAATTAATGGTGGATAGATTTTTAAAAAGAACCTTTTAGCAAAAGAAACTACTTGCAACAATGTTGCCTGAAGAAAATACCCCTTAACTGCCTAATGACTTCAGATAAACACCACATCTTTTTCACAACACCCGATAATTTTTTTTAATTTTTTTTTTTTTGCGGCACTCGGGCCTCTCACTGCTGTGGCCTCTCCCGTTGCGGAGCACAGGCTGCGGACGCGCAGGCTCAGCGGCCATGGCTCACGGGCCCAGCCGCTCCGCAGCACATGGGATCCACCCAGACCGGGGCACGAACCGGTGTCCCCTGCATCGGCAGGCGGACTCTCAACCACTGCACCACCAGGGAAGCCCCTCAACACCCTATAATTTTTCGGCTAATCTCCAGTTATAATATTCAGAATTCCTGAAATTGTGGTAAAACTAGTTATAAAAATTATGTAGTTCAAGGATAACATTGTTATCTTAACCTTGTATAATATTGTAACTTGCTTACAGCCATCCCTGGATTTGGGTCAAAATACTCAATGAACTTCCCATTGGAAATAAATGGCAGTGGAGAAAAAGTTTGTTAGTTGTATAGTGTCCAGTGAAGAACGTTACTATCTTAATTTTGCAGTATACTGTGTTTGCTGGTGCTACTTCTATACAGTGAAGCAATAGCCTTGCAGGAAAATAAGAAACAGTTTAATAATAAAATATTCAACTTCTTAATTAAAAAAAATAATGCTGCAGTGAACGTGGGGGTACAAATAAATCTCTTTGAGATAGTGATTTCATTTCCTTTGTGTATATACCCAGAAGTGGGATTGCTGGATCATTTGATTGTTCTAAGTTTTTGAGGAACTGCCATACAGTTTTCAGTAATGGCTGCACAAATTTACATTTCTACCAACAGTGTACAAGGGCATCCTTTTCTCCATATCCTTGACAACACTTGTTATCTTGTCTTCCTAGGGATAGACATTCTAACAGGTGTGAGGTGATATCTCATTGTGGTTTTGATTTGCATTTCCCTGATTAGTGATGTCAAGCATCTTTTCACATACCTGTTGACCATTTGTATGTCTTTGGGAAAATGTCAATTTAGGTCTTCTGCCTTTTATTTATTTATTTTTTGGCTGTGCTGTGCAGCATGTGGGAATCTTAGTTCCCCAGCCAGGGGTTAAACCCATGCCCCCTGCAGTGGAAGCACAGAGTTTTAACCACTGGAAGGGAAGTCCCTTCTGCCCATTTTTTAATCAGATTTTTTTCTCTTGAGTTGAATGTGCTTCTTATATGTTTGAGTTATTAATCCCTTATCACATGTATGGTTTGCAAATATTTTCTTCCATTCTGAAGCCTGCCTTTTGTTAATTGTTTCTTTTGCTGTGCAGAAGTTTTTTAGTCTGATGGAGTCCTTCTTGTTTATTTTTTCTGCTGTGGCCTGTGCTTTTGGTGTCATGTCCAAAATATCATTGCCAAGGGAATTCCCTGGTGGTCCAGTGGTTAGGACTCTCCACTTCCACTCCTGGGGGCCTGGGTTCGATTCCTGGTTGGGGAACTAAGATCCTGCAAGCTGTGCAGTGCAGCCTATATGTATGTGTGCATGTGTGTGTGTGTGTGTGTGTGTGTGTGTGTGTGTATCATTGCCAACACCAGTTTTCCCAGTGTTTTCTCCTAGTAGCTTTATGTTTTCAGGTCTTACATTTAAGTCTCTAATTCAATGAATTAGAGACTTAATTTTTGTTAGTGGTGTAAGATATGGGTCCAGTTTCATCCTCTTGCATGTGAATATATCCAGTTTTCCCAGCACCATTTATTGAGGAGGCTCTCCTTTGCCTATTGTGTATTTTTGGCTCCTTTGTCAACTATCAGTTGACTGAATATTTGTGAGTGTATTTCAGAGCTCTTAATTCTATTCTGTTGGTCTATGTGTCTGTTTTTATGTCAGTATTAAACTGTTTTGACTAGCTATGTAGTATAGTTTGAAATCAGGACATGTGATGTCTCCAGCTTTGTTCTTCTTTTTCAAGATTGTTTTGGCTATTCAAGGTCTTTTGGGTTCCATACCTATTTTAGAATTGTTTTTTCTATTTCTGTGAAAATGCCAATGGAATTTTGATAGGGATTGCATTGAATCTTTAGATAGCTTTGGGTAGTATGGACATTTTAACAATATTAATTCTCCTGATCCATGAACGCAGAATATCTTTCATTAATTTGTGTCTTCTTCAGTTTCTTTCATCAGTGTCATAGTTTTCACTGTACAGATCTCTCATTTCCTTGGTAAAATTTATTCCCAAATATTTTCTTGTTTTTGATGCTATTTTAAATGGAATTGTTTTCTTTATTTTCTTTTTCATATACTTCAGTGTTAGTGTATAGAAATACAACTGATTTTTGTATGTTGGTTTTATATTCTGCAGTTTTACTCAATTTGTGTATTAGTTCTATCAGTTTTTGGTGGAGTCTTTAGGATTTTTCTACATATAAGTTCATGTCATCAACAGACAAATTTTACTTCTTCATTTTTGATTAGGATGCTTTTTATTTATTTTTCTTGCCTGATTGCTCTAGCACTTCCAGTACTATGTTGAATAGGATTGGTGAGAGAGGGCACCCTTACATTTTTCCTGATCTTAGAGGAAAAGCTTTCAACCTTTCACTACTGAGTATGATATTGGCTGTGAGTTTGTTGTATATGGCCTTTATTATTTTGAGATATATTCCTTCTATACCCAGTTTTTTTTTTGTTTTTTGTTTTTTGGGTTTTTTTTTTTGCAGTACGCGGGCCTCTCACTGTTATGACCTCTTCCGTTGCAGAGCACAGGCTCCGGACGTGCAGGCTCAGCGGCCATGGCTCACGGGCCCAGCTGCTCCGCGGCATGTGGGATCTTCCTGGACCGGGGCATAAACCCGTGTCCCCTGCATCGGCAGGTGGACTCTCAACCACTGCGCCACCAGGGAAGCCCTATACCCAGTTTTATGAGAGTTCTTATCATGAAAGGAATTTTAATTTTGTCAGTGCTTTTTCTGCATCTAATAAGGTGATCCTATGATTTTTATCCTTCAGTCTATTAATGTGGTATACCACATTTATTGATTTGCATCCCAGGGGTTTATTCTTGCATTCCAGGGATAAATCCCACTTGATTAATCCCACTATGATCCTCTTAATGTACTGTTGAATTGGGCTTATTAGTATTTTGTTTAGAATATTTGCATTTATATTCATCAAGGATATTGGCCTGTCGTTTTCTTTTCTTGTAGTGTCCTTATCTGGCTTTGGTCTCAGAGTAATGCTGGCCTTGTAAAATGAGTTTGGAAGTGTCTTTTCCTTTTCCATTTTTGGAAGGGTTTGAGAAGGCATGACATTAACTCTTCTATAAATGTTTGGTGGAATTCACTACTGAAACCATCTGATCCTGAGCTTTTCAGTATTGGGAAGTTTTTTGTTTTTTGTGTTTTTTAAAATATTTATTTATTTATTTGTTGCATTGGGTCTTAGTTGCAGCAGGCGGGCTTTTTAGTTGTGGCACACGGGCTCCTTAGTTGTGGCATGTGAACTCTTAGTTGTGGCATGTGAACTCTTAGTTGTGGCATGCGTGTGGGATCTAGTTCCCAGACCAGGGATTGAACCCAGACCTCCTGCATTGGGAATGCAGAGTGTTAACCACTATACCACCAGGGAAGTCCCAGTATTGGGAAGTTTTTGATAACTGATTCAATCTCCTTACTTGTTAGTGGTCTATTTACATTTCCTATTTCTTCATGATTTAGTATGGGTAGGTGTATGTTTCTAGGATTTACCTCTTCTAGGTTATACAGTTGTTTCTGTATAATTGTTCATAATAGTCTCTTATCTTTGATATCAGTTGTAATGTCTCCTCTTTCATTTATAATTTTGTTTGAGTCCTCTCTTGTTGAATATAGCTACAGGTTTCTCAATTTGGTTCATCTTTTCTAACAACCAATTCTTAGTCTCATTGATTTGTTTTTCTGTTTGCCTTTCTAGTGCCTATTTCACTTCTGCTCTTTTTTTTTTTTTTTTTTTTTTTTTTTGCGGTACGCGGCCTCTCACTGTTGTGGCCTCTCCCGTTGCGGAGCACAGGCTCCGGACACGCAGGCTCAGCGGCCATGGCTCACGGGCCCAGCCACTCTGCGGCACGTGGGATCCTCCCGGACCGGGGCACGAACCCGTGTCCCCTGCATCGGCAGGCGGACTCTCAACCACTGCGCCACCAGGGAAGCCCCACTTCTGCTCTTTTGATAAGATTTTGCTCTTCTGTCTGCTACTTTAGTCCTACTTTGTTCTTTTTCTAGTTCCTTGAGATGTAAAGTTAGGTTAATTATTTTGGATCTTTCTTTTTTCTTAATGTAGGCATTTATCACTATAAACTTCCCTCTTAGAATTGCTTTTGCTGCATCCCACTTGCTCAGTTCTCTTAATGAATAATATGCAGAAAGGAGCATACTTATTAATTTATAGGAGACCAGGACTTCCAACTAGTCAATTAAACCTCTGTGTGTGTTAGAAGGAAATACTAGTAATCCTCATCTGATCTGACAAGCCTTATACGTATTTACACCTTAAAGATTATAGAGATGTCACTGGAATAGCAAATCACCAAGATAGTCATTCAGAATTTCTTACTTTTTTAGAGATGTGAGGTTATTCTCATAGATTTTAGCAATAATCTCTGAAGTCCAGGTATCTTACAAGATTCCATGATAGGAACAACAATTCCAAGGATATATTTTTAATAATATTAGAAAACATAGTAACGTGCTTATAGTTATAAATATTCACGTGCTCTGTATTGGACAGGGTAACAAAGCTAAGCCTTTGTTAATATTCTCTATTTGTCATTTTATCACATCAGAATTTTTATAAGGTAAGAATGATATCTCTTTCATTGTAAATTCTAAGGTCGGGGAGGGGACATCACCTTTTTCTTCTGAGAAATTTTTTGCTAATATTGTTAATTAAATAGATTTGCATTCTCCAGACAGATCTCTGAAATTTATTCATTAGTATTATCAGGCATGGCTATCAAATCCCACAGAACCTACAAAAAGAATTCTTGGAACTAATAGTAATATTAGCAGGATCACAGAGTACAAAATCAGTATACAGAAGTCAGTCATGGACTTCCCTGGTGGCACAATAGTTAAGAATCTGCCTGCCAATGCAGCGGACACGGGTTTGATACCTGGTCCAGGAAGATCCCACATGCTGCGGAGCAACTAAGCCCGTGCACCACAACTACTGAGCCTGCGCTCTAGAGCCCACAAGCCACAACTGTTGAGTCCATGCACCCTAGATCCTGTGTGCCACAGCTACTGAGCCCATGTGCAACAACTACTGAAGCTTGCGCACTCTAGGGCCCGCATGCCGCAACTACTGAGCCTGTGCTCTGCAACAAGAGAATCCACCACAATGAGAAGCCTGTGCACTGCAGCAAAGAGTATCCCCCACTTGCTGCAACTAGACAAAGCCCGTGCACAATAATGAAGACCCAATGCAACCAAAAAAAAAATTTTTTTTTAATTTAAGAAAAAGTCAATCACCTTTGGGACTTCCCCGGTGGTCCAGTGGTTAAGAATCCACCTTCCAATGCTGGGAGCAGGGGTTCAATCCCTTGTTGGGGAACTAAGATCCCACATGCCGTGCAGTGTGGCCAAAATTTTTTAAAAATAATAAAAAATTTCAAAAAGTCATTTTTTCTATATTAGCAATGAACACCTAGAAGTTGAATTTTCAAAAACAATACCTATATGTGTATATATAACTGATTTACTCTGCTGTACACCTGAAACTAACACAACATTGTAAATCAACTATACTCCAATAAAAAATTTTAAAATATAAACATTTTTAAAAAGACATACTTAGGAAATTTCAAGTATTTGATACAGTATGGTTAACTATAGTTGACATGCTGCACATTATCTCTCTAGAATTTCTTCATTCTGCACAACTAAAACCTCGTACTTCAGTTATTTGTGTTAAATGTAGATTCTGTTCATGTCTTGAAAATATTAAATATTTATATTCAATAAAATATGTTTTAAAAAAAATGCCATTTTCAATAGCAACCCCAAAAGTGAAATGCTTAGGTATAAATCTAATAAAATATTTACAGAATCTATGTAGAGAACTACAAAAGAATGATAGAATTCAAATACCTAAATAAATATATTTATTTATGTTTTCACATATAGATTTTTTTGTTCGTGAATATTCAAAGCAGTTTTATTATCACTGGACAAAAACTATAACTCAAATGTCCATCAAAAAGTAAATGGATAGGGCTTCCCTGGTGGTGCAGTGGTTGAGGGTCCGCCTGCCGATGCAGGGGACGCAGGTTCGTGCCCCAGTCTGGGAGGATCCCACGTGCCGTGGAGCGGCTGGGCCCGTGAGCCATGGCCGCTGAGCCTGCGTGTCTGGAGCCTGTGCTCCGCAGCGAGGGAGGCCACGGCAGTGAGAGGCCCGCCTACCACACACACACAAAAAAAGGATAAAGACATTTTTGTACATCCACAAAATGGAATACAAAACAGCAACATAAAAGGGATGAATGTCAAGATAATTATGCTAAATGTAACAAACAAAATACCACTTATATAAAATTGTCGAATATTTATACTAATATGTAGTCACAAAGATCAGTTCTTGCTTGGGGATAAGGAATAGAAAAGAGGCTATATACAAAAATGCACCAAGAAACTTTTGCAGGTGATGAATACGTCCATTATCTTGATATTTCTGCAGGTATATACACATGTAAAAACACAACAGACTACACTTAATTTTTTTTCTTTTGGCTGTGTTGGGTCCTTGTTGCTGTGCACAGGCTTTTCTCTAGTTGTGGTGAGTGGGGGCTACTCTTCGTTGCAGCACGCGGGCTTCTCATTGCAGTGGCTTCTTGTTACAGAGCATGGGCTCTAGGCGCGTGGGCTTCAGTAGTTGTGACACGTGGGCTCTGGAGTGCAGGCTCAGTAATTGTGGCACACGGGCTTAGTGGCTCCACGGTATGTGGGATCTTCCCAGACCAGGGCTCGAACCCATGTCCCCTGCATTGGCAGGTGGATTCTTAACCTCTGTGCCACCAGGAAAGCCCTATTTTTTTTTAACTTTTATTTTATACTGGAGTATAGTTGATTAACAATGTTGTGTTAGTTTCAGGTGTACAGCAAAGTGATTCAGTTATACATACATATGTATCTCTTCTTTTTCAAATTCTTTTCCCATGTAGGTTATTACAGAATATTGAGCTGAGTTCCCTGTGCTATACAGTAGATCTTTGTTGGTTATCTATTTTAAATGTAGTAGTGTGTGTATGTCAATTCCAAACTCCCAGTTTATCCCTCCCCCACCACATATAGATTTTTATTCATGTATTGGATCACTCAATATTGTTAAGGTGTCAGTTCTTTCCAGTTTGAGCTATAGATTTAAGTCAATTCAAATCAGAATACCAGAAGTCTTTTTTGTAGATATCAACAAGTTGATGCTCAAATTTTATGGAAAGGCAATGGAACAGAAGTAGCCAATACAATTCTGGAAAAAATGTTGTAGGATTCACATTATCTGATTTCAAGACTTAATGTAAAGCTACGATAATCAAAGCAGCATGTTATTAGTGAAAGAATAGACATATAGATCAAGGGAATAGAATAGAGACTCTAGAAATAGACTCATATGTATATGGTCAATTGATTTTTTTTTCAGTATAGCACGAAGGCAGTTCAACAGAGAAAGGATAAGTCATTTCAAAACATGATGCTGGAATAATTGAATGTCCATATGCAAAAGGATAAAAAAAAGTAACCCTGACAGAGACCTTATCCCTTAATAAAAAATTAACTCAAAATGAATTATAGACCCACATATAAAATGCTATAAAACTTAGAAAATAGGAAAAATTCTGCATGGCTTTGGGTTTAGCAGTAAGTCAGGTATTTGTAGGATATTCATCAGTTTGGATTTATCTAATGTTTTCTCATGATTAGATTGAATTGATAGATTTTGGAGGGAAGAATACCTCAGTGGTGATGTACCCTCTTCAGCACATTACATCAAGGGATACAATATGTGCTATTACTGGTGATGTTAGCCTTGATCACTTGGTTACAGTAATGTTTGTCAGATTTTCCATTGTAAATTTACTGTTTTTCTCTTTGGAGTTAATAAATTTGGGGAGATACTTTGAAGCTACATGACTATCTTGTTTCTCATTAAACTTTCATTCACTGATTTTAACATTCATTAGTGGATCTTGCCTGCAACAATTAAAATTGTGATTAGCTAATGATGATTTTTTTTACCTTCCTTATTTCTTCTATATTTATAGAATTCTCCTATAAGGAACTGTTGTTCCTACCTCATTTGTATGTGTGTACGTCATTTATATGTGTATGGGTCCATAAATATTTATTATAATACACATACAGACAGATACACAATCCAACATTGTTATTTGGGGTGGGGGGTCAAATTGTTCCTTTAGCCTTCAGGAGCTATTCTATTTTTTATTCTCTTAATTTTTATTTTATATTGGAGTATAGTTGATTTACAATGCTGTGTTAATTTCAGGTGTACAACAAAGTGATTTAGTTATACATGTACATATATCTATTCTTTTTCAAATTCTTTTCCCATTTAAGTTATTACAGAACCTTGAGTAGAGTTCCCTGTGCTTTACAGTAGGTCCCTGTTGGTTATCTATTTTTTTAAAAAAAACTAGTATAAGGAAGTTTATAGCAGCCTTATTCATGATTGCCAAAACTTGGAAGTAACCAAGATGTCCTTCAGTAAGTGAATGGATAAATGAGGTGTGGAACATCCAGACAATGGGCTGCATGGCATGAGGGGTCTAGTTCCCTAACCAGGGATCAAATTCATGCCCCCTGCAGTGGAAGCACAGAGTCCTAACCACTGGACTGCCAGGGAATTCCCTAGTTATCTATTTTAAATATAGTGGTGCATATATGTATATCCCAAACTCCCAATTTATCCCTCCCCACAACCTTTCCCTTTTGGTAACTGTAAGTTTTATAAATCTGTGAGTCTGTTTCTGTTTTGTAAATAAGTTCATTTGTATCTTTTTTTTTTTTAGATTCCACATATAAGTGGTATCATATGGTATTTGTCTTTCTCTGACTTACTTCACTTAGTATGATAATCTCCAGGTCCATCCATGTTGCTGCAGATAGCATTATTTCATTCTTGTTAATGCCTAAGTAGTATTCCATTGTATATATGTACCACACCTTCTTTCTCCATTCATCTGTCGATGGACGTTTAGGTTGCTTCCATGTCTTAGCTATTGTAAGCAGTGTTGCAATGAACATTGGGGTGCATGTATCTTTTTGAATTACGGTTTTCTCCAGATATATGCCCAGGAGTGGGATTGCAGGATCATATGGTAGCTCTATTTTTAGTATTTTAAGGAACCTCCATACTGTTCTCTACAGTGGCTGTACCAGTTTACATTCCAACCAACAGTATAGGAGGGTTCACTTCTCTCCACACCCTCTCCAGCGTTTATTATTTGTGGATTTTATTTATTAATTTTTGGCCATGCCACACAGCATGTGGGATCTTAGTTCCCTGACCAGGCATCAAAGCCGTGCCCCCTGCATTGGGAGCACAGAGTCTTAACCACTGGACTGCCAGGGAAGTCCTGTTTGTGGATTTTCTGATGATAACCATTCTTACTGATGTGAGTTGATATCTCGTTGTTTTCATTTGCATTTCTCTAATAGTGACGTTGAACATCTTTTCATGTGCCCAGCGTATGGTCAATCCTGGAGAAAGTTCCATGTGCACTTAAAAAAAATATGTATTCTGCTGCTTTTAGATGGAATGCTCTATAAATACCAGTTAAGTCCATCTGCTCTAATGTGTCATATAAGGCCTGTGTTTCCTTACTGATTTTATGTCTGGATAATCTGTCCATTGATGAAAGTGGGGTGTTAAAATCCCCCACTATTACTGTGTTGCTGTCGATTTCTCCTTTTATGGCTGTTAGTATTTGCCTTATATATTGAAATGCTCCTGTGTTGGGTACATATTTATTTAAAATCATTATATCTTCTTCTTGGATTGATCCCTTGATCGTTTCGTAGTGTTCTTCTTTGTCTCTTGTAACAGTCTTTATTTTAAAGTCTATTATGTCTGATAAAAGTATTGCTACTCCAGCTTTCTTTTGATTTCCATTTGCACGGAATACCTCTTTCCATCCCCTTACTTTCAGTCTGTATGTGTCCCTAGATCTGAAGTCGGTCTCTTTTACCCATATACATGGGTATTGTTTTTGTATCCATTCAGTGAGTTTATGCCTTTTGGTTGGAGCATTTAGTCCATTTACATTTAAGGTAATTATCGATGTGTATGTTCTTACTGCCATTTTGTTCATTGCTTTGGATTTATTTTTGTACATCTTTTTGCTCCCCTTCCTCTTTTGTTCTCTGTGATTTGATGACCATCTTTAGTGCTACGTTTGGATTGCTTTTTCTTTTTTGTGTATCTATTATAGTTTTGGGATTTGCTGTTCCCATGAGGTTTTGATGTAGCAGTCTATAAATGTATTGATACAAGATTGTTTTAAGTTGCTGGTCTCTTTCCTGCCTAGAGAAGTGCCTTTAGCATTTGTTGCAAAGCTGGTCTGGTGGTGCTAAATTCTCTTAGTTTTTTCTTGTTTGTAAAGTTTTTGATTTCTCTGTTGAATCTGAATGAGAGCCTTGCTGGGCAAAGTGTTCTTGGCTGTAAGTTCTTCCCTTTCATCACTTCTAAATATATTGTGCAACTGCCTTCCAGCCTGCAGAGTTTCTGCTGAAAAATCAGCTGATAATTTTATGGGAATTTCCTTGCATGTTATTTGTTGCTTTTCCCTTGTTGCTTTTTAATATTTTCTCTGTCTTTAATTTTTAAAAATAAATTCATTTATTTATTTTTGGCTGTGTTGGGGCTTCATTGCTGTGCGTGGGCTTTCTCTAGTTGCAGCAAGCGGGGGCTACTCTTTGTTGCAGTGCATGGACTTCTCATTGCGGTGGCTTCTCTTGTTGTGGAGCATGGGTTCTAGGCACACAGGCTTCAGTAGTTGTGGCATGTGGGCTCAGTAGTTGTGGTTCATGGGCTCTAGAGCACAGGCTCAGTAGTTGTGGTGCGTGGGCTTATTTGTTCTGCAGCATGTGGGATCTTCCCAGACCAGGGCTCAAACCCGTGTCCCCTACATTGGCAGGTGGGTTCTTAACCACTGCACCACCAAGGAAGCCCTTGTCTTTAATTTTTGTCAATTTGATTAATATGTGTCTCAGCATGTTCCTCCTTGGGTTTATCCTGCCTGGTACTCTGTGCTTCCTGGACTTCGGTGACTGTTTCCCATGTTAGGGACATTTTCAGCTATTATCTCTTCAGATATTTTCTCAGGTACTTTCTCTCTCTCTTCTCCTTCTGGACCCCTATAATGAGAATGTTGGTACGTTTAATGTTTTCCCAGAAGTCTCTTAGACTGTCCTCATTTCTTTTCTTTCTTTTTTCTTCATCCTGTTCCACAGCAGTGATTTCCACCATTCTGTCTTCCAGATCACTTATCCATACTTCTGCCTCTTTATTCTGCTGTTGATTCCTTATAGTGTAGTTTTCATTTCAGTTATTGTATTGTTCATCTCTGTTCTTTAGATCTTATAGCTGTTTATTAAACATTTCTCATATCTTCTCAGTCTGTGTATCTTAACTCTTAACATGGCCAGGGTGGAACTTTTTGACATTCCAAAACTGATTCTTGCATGCCTAATTAGAGAAAGTGGGCTTAATAAAACATCTTTTCAAAATTCTGACCCTGAGAGAACAAAAGTAATTTTGGGAGAAAGTTTGAAGTTGAAACTCTTATCATGTCCTTGAAATGTAAACACATCCTACATTTCCTGAGACTACAGTCTTAGCTCAACTAGTAGAAACTAAAACTGAAAAAAGAAAAAAAAAGGGAAAAGAGGCCTTTTAAAACTCGAGCAGGAAAACTATGAGACCTCTGTGTCTATTTGGATATATGTATGTCTGTGTGTACATTATAAATATGATATGTCCCTACCTCCAGATGATATTACCAAAAATAATTTGTAAAAGAGCTGTATTTAATTGACTTAAAAGTAAGTACTTAGAAATCAAATACTTCTGAATGTAACTCAAGCTATCCCAAATTTTTAAATGTTCATATGATCTGAGATTAATCTTTAATAAGTGAAAACAAGTTTTAGTTGATGGTTTAATTAATATAGACACATCTTTAAAGTCATCAACATTAAATATAATACTTTTATTGTACCTAGGTTTACTAAATGACAATAAGCTCATGTTACCTCTGTTATAAAATTTGTCAACAAGATAATTAACTTGGTATGATATTTTCATAAGTAATGAAATAGAGATAAATGGGATCAAAGTATTTGGGTGAACTCTTTAAGAATGATTACGTTTTATGATGTGTCTACCTGAAAACAATTTCTCCAGATTTTTGTTAACTTGAAACCTCACAGTTCTGCTACATTAAGTTAAATGATGGCAATTCATTGACTGTCTAGATCACTTTTTTTTTTTTTTTTTTTTTTGCGGTACGCGGGCCTCTCACTGTTGTGGCCGCTCCCGTTATGGAGCACAGCCTCCGGACGCGCAGGCTCAGCGGCCATGGCTCATGGGTCCAGCCGTTCCGTGGCATGTGGGATCTTCCGGACCGGGGCACGAACCCGTGTCCCCTGCATCGGCAGGCGGACTCTCAACCACTGTGCCACCAGGTAAGCCTTAGATCACTTTTAATAAGATAAAATACTGAAACATTTATTGCTAAAGAAATCTATATTGACTTACTTTAGACCTCTTATTACAGAGAGGCTAAATATGTTTGAGATTATTAATAATCTTCTGCATTATTTTTGTACATGTATCTTTTGCATTATTATTGAAATATTGTACTATGAAGTGGCATATACTTCTAGAAATTATTTTAAAAAGGGAACTGTGAGGGACTTCCCTGGTGATCCAGTGGTTAAGACTCCATGCTCTCAGTGCAGGAGGCCTGGGTTCGATCCCTTGTCAGGAAACTAGATCCCGCATGCCGCAACTAAAGGATCCTGCGTGCCGCAGCTAAGATCCAGCACAGCCAAATAAATAAATAAATATTAAAAATAAAAATACTTCAGGACTTCCCTGGTGGCACAGTGGTTAAGAATCCACCTGCCAATGCAGGGCACATGGGTTCGATCCCTGGTCCAGGAAGATCCCACATGCCACAGAGCAACTAAGCCTGTGCACCACAACTACTGAACCTGTGCTCTAGAGCCCACGAGCCACAACTGCTGAGCCTGTGTGCTGCAACTACTGAAGCCCATGCACCTAGAGCCTGTGCTCTGCAAGAAGAGAAGCCACTGCAATGAGAAGCCTACGCACCACCACAAGGAGTAGCCCACGCTCTCCACAGCTACAGAAAGCCCACGCTCAGCATTAAAGATCCAATGCAGCCAAAAATAAATTTTTTTAATTTTAAATAATAAAAAGGGTACTGTGAGAAAAGAGTTTTAGGCATGGTCAGGACTAAAATTAGATTGAATTTAATTAAAGGGATGAATTTTAATATTGAAAATAAAATGGTACAAAACTAGAATTTGTGTTTTTCTCTGTAAAGAGGATAAAATTTTCTTGTACTATTGATCTGATTTTGATAACGTATTGTACAGTTTCTTTACCTCTTAGGCAGTCTGTTGTGCCTTTCTGAATTTGCCCTTGAAATCTTTTATTGTCACTTTGGTTAAATGAATAAGTATTGTTTCACAGTGATTTATGATCTTACTTGGTCATGTGTTTAAAACCTTTTGATATCTTTGAAAGACTTCCTCAAATCAAATTCTAAATGAAGTTCTTCTGATCTCTAGCTAACTTTGGGATGCTTCAGAGGGCCTCTGAACATCTCAAAGGGAAATATTAAACTAATTAGATTTATCTGGTATGTTAAATTACCTGGGAAACGTGGTGAAATGAGTAATGATAAACCTTCTTAGATTATATTGTATGGGTTGTTAATATAAATATTCTAGAAATTATACGAAGTTCCTAAAATTTGAAATGTCCTGGTGTGTAGTCAGTCATAATTCTAGTTATTATCTTAAAATGTTGTATGTCACAGAAATAGTGAAATTTCCATGACAGTGGCATGTAATCAGGTCTTCAACCATGTTTTGTGTTTTTTAAATATTTATTAGTCTGTGCTGGGTCTTAGTTGCAGCATGTGGGATCTTCGTTGCCATGTGCAGGATCTTCACTGCGGCATGCAAGATCCTTCAGTTGCTTCATGCAGGATATTTTATTTGTGGCATGTGGACTCTTAGTTGTGACATGTATGTGGGATCTAGTTCCCTGACCAGGGATTGAACCCAAGCCCCCTGCATTGGGAGCATGGCATCCTAACCACTGGACCACCAGGGAAGTCACTAACCATGATTTTAAGTCTTTTAATTTATAGGCATTTGCTGTCTTACTCTTATGCTTTTGCAAAAATGCTTGTAGATGAATTGCCTTTATGCTCCAAAGCAAAATTAGACCCAGAAGTGAAAGGACTTCCACTTTTTATGAGGGCTGTTTCAACAGTGGCTTTCTTGTGTAAGGTTACTGAAGAAATAGAAATGGGGTCTCCTTTAACTATTTATTATATGTCCCACACTCAGTTGAGTGTCTTCTAAACTCTTACCACACTCAGCACTATTCTGTAAGATGACTAACTTCTTATGAAATATTGTTGCTTTCTGCACCTAATATTACTTTGGTTCAATGTAATAACCTTAACCTTGCAACTTTGCTTCCAGAACCACAGAAAGAAAACACATGACTGCATTTTGTTAACTGATTATCATCTTGCTCCCAGGAATGAATTACAAAAAGCTCCTATTGGTAATGCTGATCTAATTTGAATTACAGATGTGTCCTACTTAAAGAATGAGCAGGTACATTACCAAGTTGGATATGTAGTAATGCCCACAGTGGACATAAATGAAAGCTCTTATATACCAAAAACAAAGTCAGCAGAATAACCTCTATTAATTGCCTTAACCAGAGCTTGCCAACTAAGACCAGATAGCAGTTATTTATACTGACAGTCACTATGCCTTTGGAGTAGCACATGACTTTTGAATCCTATGGAAACAATGAGATTTTTTAACCTCTTCAGGACAACCTATTTTTTTTTAATTTTTAAATTTAATTTTATTTATTTTTTTATACAGCAGGTTCTTATTAGTCATCAATTTTATACACGTCAGTGGATACGTGTCTATCCCAATTGCACAATTCATCACACCACCACTCACACCACCCTGCCGCCTTCCCTGCTTGGTGTCCATACGTTTGTTCTCTACATCTATGTCTCAATTTCTGCCCTGAAAACTGGTTCATCTGTACCATTTTTCTAGGTTCCACATACATGCATTAATATACAATATTTGTCTTTCTCTTTCTGACTTACTTCACTCTGTATGACAGTCTCTATATCTATCCACGTCTCAACAAATGACCCAATTTCGTTCCTTTTTATGGCTGAGTAATATTCCACTGTATATATGTACCACATCTTTATCCATTCGTCTGTTGATGGGCATTTAGGTTGCTTCCATGACCTGGCTATTGTAAATAGTGCTGCAATGAACATTGGGGTGCATGTGTCTTTTTGAATTATGGTTTTCCCTGGGTATATGCCCAGTACTGGGATTGCTGGATCATATGGTAATTCTATTTTTAGTTTTATAAGGAACCTCCATACTATTCTCCATAGTGGCTGTATCAATTTACATTCCCACCAACAGTGCCAGAATGTGGCTTTGTCTGAAATCAGGGAGCCTGATTCCTCCAGCTCCATTTTTCTTTCTCAAGATTGCTTTGGCTATTCGGGATCTTTTGTATTTCCATACAGATTGTGAAATTTTTTGTTCTAGTTCTGTACCAGTGGTGTGTTTGATAGGGATTGCCTTGAATCTGTAGATTGCTTTGGGTAGTAGAGTCATTTTCAGCCTGGGCTTTTGTGTTTTGGAAGTTTTTAAATCACAGTTTCAATTTCAGTGCTTGTGATTTGTCTGTTCATATTTTCTATTTCTTCCTGGTTCAGTCTCGGAAGGTTGTGCATTTCTAAGAATTTGTCCATTTCTTCCAGGTTGTCCATTTTTTTTGGCATATAGTTGCTTGTAGTAATCTCTCATGATCCTTTGTATTTCTGCAGTGTCAGTTGTTTCTTCTTTTTCATTTTGAATTCTATTGATTTGAGTCTTCTCCCATTTTTTCTTGATGTGTCTGGCTAATCGTTTATCAATGTTGTTTATCTTCTCAAAGAACCAGCTTTTAGTTTTATTGATCTTTGCTATCATTTCCTTCATTTCTTTTACATTTATTTCTGATCTAGAGGGGATTAGTGCCTGTGTTCTGGTGGATGAGGCTGGATCTTGTCTTTCTGGTGGGCAGGTCCATGTCTGGTGGTGTATTTTGGGGTGTGTGTGGCCTTATTATGACCATATAATTTTATCATATGATTTTATGATTTTTGGGTGTGTGTGGCCTTATTATGATTTTATGCTAATGGATGGGGTTGTGTTCCTGTCTTGCTAGCTGTTTGGCACAGGGTGTCCAGCACTGTAGCTTGCTGGTCATTGAGTGGAGCTGGGTCTTGGTGTTGAGATGGAGATCTCTGGGAGATTTTCACCGTTTGATATTATGTGGAGCTGGGAGGTCTCTTGTGGACCAGTGTCCTGAAGTTGGCTCTCCCACCTCAGAGGCACAGCCCTGTCACCTGGCTGGAGCACCAAGAGCCTGTCATCCACACGACTCAGAATAAGAGGGAGAAAAAAAAAGAAAGAAGGAAAGAAAAAGATAAAATTTAAAAGTTATTAAAAAAGATAAGTATTTTTAAAAAGTTTTTAAGTAATTAAAAAAAAGAAAGCAAGAAAGAAGAGAGCAACCAAACCAAAAAGCAAATCCACCAATGATAACAAGTGCTAACCATTATACTAAAAATAAATACAAACTAAAAAAAAAGGACGGCCAGAACCCTAGGATAAATGGTAAAAGCAAAGCTATACAGAGAAAATCACACACAGAAGCATACACATACACACTCACAAAATGAGGAAAAGGGAAAACAATATATATGTCATTGCTCCCAAAGTCCACCTCCTCAATTTGGGATGATTCTTTGTCTATTCAGCTGTTCCACAGATGCAGGTACATCAAGTTGATTGTGGAGATTTAATCTGCTGCTCCTGAGGCTGCTGGGAGAAATTTCCCTTTCTGTTCTTTGTTCGCACAGCTCCTGGGGTTCAGCTTTGGATTTGGACCCGCCTCTGCATGTAGGTCACCTGAGGGCGTCTGTTCTTTGCTCAGACAGGATGGGGTTAAAGGAGCAGCTGATTCGGGGGCTCTGGCTCACTCAGGCCAGGGAGAGGGAGGGGTACGGAGAGCAGGGCAAGCCTGCGGCGGCAGAGGCAGGCATGACGTTGCAGCAGCCTGAGGCATGCCGTGTGTTCTTCCGGGGAAGTTGTCCCTGGATCACGGGACCCTGGCAGTGGTGGGCTGCATGGGCTCCCCAGAAGGTGGGTGTGGATAGTGACCTGTGCTCACACACAGGCTTCTTGGTGGCGGCAGCAGCAGCCTTAGCGTCTCATGCCTGTCTCTGGTGTCTGTGCTGATAGCTGAGCCTCGCGCCAGTCTCTGGAGCTCCTTTAAGTGGCGCTCTTAATCCCCTCTTCTCGCGCAACAGGAAACAAAGAGGGAAGAAAAAGTCTCTTGCCTCTTCGGCAGCTCCAGACTTTTTCCCAGACTCCCTCCCGGTTAGCTGTGGCGCACTAGCCCCTTCAGGCTGTGTTCACGCAGCCAACACCAGTCCTCTCCCTGGGATCCCACTGAAGCCAGAGCCTCAGCTCCCAGCCCCAACCCATTCCAGCGGGTGAGCAGACAAGCCTCTCGGGCTGGTGAGTGCTGGTCGGCACTGATCCTCTGTGCAGGAATCTTTCCGCTTTGCCCTCCGCACCCCTGTTGCTGTGCTATTCTCTGTGGCTCTGAAGTTTCCCCCTTCCCCCACCCGCAGTCTCTGCCCACGAAGGGGCTTCCTAATGTGTGGAAACCTTTCCTCCTTCACAGCTTCCTCCCACTGGTGCAGGTCCCGTCCCTATTCTTTTGTCTCTGTTTTTTCTTTTTTCTTTTGCCCTACCCATGTATGTGGGGAGTTTCTTGCCTTTTGGGCAGTCTGAGGTCTTCTGGCAGCGTTCAGTAGGTGTTCTGTAGGAATTGTTGTATTTCTGATGTATTTGTATTTCTTGCCTTTTGAGCAGTCTGAGGTCTTCTGCCAGCGTTCAGTAGGTGTTCTGTAGGAATTGTTCCACATGTAGATGTATTTCTGATGTATTTGTGGGGAGGAAGATGATGTCCATGTCTTACTCTTCTGCCATCTTGAAGCTCCTCTTGTTATATTCTAATTGGCCTTACATTACATTTCTTAATGAACGAACATCTTTATGATGTTTAGTCTTCCAATTGTTTACCTAAAACAATATATCAGCCAGTTATTTTACCAGCAAAGTGGGTTTATTTGGGAACAGCAAAGAATTGCGATTCAGGACATGCAATCTATGATGGCAAACCACAGGCAAGTCCAAAGGAGAGAGTTTTTTGTTTTGTTTTGTTTTGTTTTATAGAGGAGAAGAGGGAGTGGGAGTGGCTATTACGAAGAGTTCATTGGAGGAAACCAGGAGTTTGAAGTGAGTGGCATTTTATTGGCTGAGTTGTGACAGTAGCTCACTGGCTGGGCTGTTGCCAGGAAAGGAAAAATTCTTCCTCCTACTTGGTAGTAAAGTAGTATCCTTCTTCCTGTTGGAGATGCAAAGTACCTCTCTTCCTATTGGGTATGCAATTGACATGAGTGGTTGGTTTTAAGAACTCCGCCTCCTGGCCTCCCAACTCCTTTTTATAAATTAGTTTGTTTGTTAATTTTCACAGTTTGCCCTTTTGATCATGATCTCTCTCTGACACCTGAAACTAACACAGCATTGTAAATCAACTGTACTTCAGTTAAAAAAATAAAAGATCTTTCTCTGAAAGCATCGTTGATCAAGAGTCAGGCTTTTCCCGGTTCAGCAGCCTTTTCTCCCTCAGTGCTAGGAAGGACCTTTCCTGGGTGTCCTGTCTCATACTGGCTGGAAAGTGCACAAACTGGAAATCTGTTGAGATCACATTTGAGTAACAAGGAGTATATTTGCAAAGTTTTGTTAAGTGTCTACTTAGGAATGGAATTTGGTGACACTGGATATATATGTTGAACTGGGATACTTTCAATTTTCCTAAGCAGTTTTGCTAGCTTGCATTCCCACTATTAGTGTACAAGAGAATTCTTCTTGTTATGCAACCTTAAAGGCATTTGATATTGTTTCTCTCCCATCTTTTCATTTTAGCCATTCTGTTGAGTAGTTGGTAGCATTGCGTTTTAATTCAAATTTCCCTGAAAATTGCAGTATTGCTTTATTTTTGTTGACTATTTGGATACCCTTTTTTAATAAATGCCCATTGAAGTCTTCCACACAGTGTTCTATTTGGTTAGCTGGGTTTTTTCTTACTGGTTTTTAGTAGTTGATTTTTATTCTGGATACAACTTGAGATATATCTGTATCTATATAGCTAAATATCTATGTATAGCTATCCCTATCTATATATACCTATACCTCCACACATTAATCTAACCATCACCCATTAATCTTTGAAATCTTCCTTGCTTTTTTGGTACAGGAAATCCTGGACTCAACTCATACCTTCTCTGCTTCAGATCAGAAATCCACAAGTACTCCAAAGAAACTAGGGTTGGGGTGTGTGTGTGTATTTCATATATAATATCTTGCATATGATGGCTTACCTCTTACTCTTATTGATGACTTTGATGAACAGTAGTTCTTAATTTAGAAAAGCAGAAAATGTGCTTGTTTTTTCCTTTTGAACTATCAACTTTCCAAGTAGAGTTATTTAAATAGCCACCTTGCTGACATTGGAAATGCTCTTTCACATATATATATATTCATTGATTAAATGCATTTCAATGAATGATCATCCATCTCCCTCCCTCACTCTTGCTCTCTCCTGTTGTCTCACTGTTAGCCTGGCTTGCTTCCTAAGCTGTTTCCTATGTTATTTTGACATCACTCACTAATCTGTGCAATCTTCCTTACTTTTTGGCACAGGAAATCATGGACACACATACCTTCCTTGCTTTAGATTAGGAATCTGCAAATTCTCCAAAGAGCTCAGGTTGATATTAGTAGGGAATAATACTTAAAGACCACAGTTTGGATGATAGGAATGTGCATTACTGTTACCTTTCCTGGGGAATAATTCGTTGACAGGCTTCTCTGTTTCTTCAAGAGAAGTTGGTCTATTTACACTTTATCTTTTTTTTTTTTTTTTTTTTTTTTTTGACGGGCCTAGCTGCTCCGCAGCATGTGGGATCTTCCTGAACCGGGGCACGAACCCATGTCCCCTGCATCGGCAGGCGGACTCTCAACCACTGTGCCACCAGGGAAGCCCAACACTTTATCTTTTTTAGAGTTGGTTTTGATCAGTTCTTTTTCTAAAACAAAAACAAAAACAAAAAACTATTTCACATATAGATTAAAATTTATTTACAAAATAATCTTGCATAATTAAAAAAATATATTCTTTTAGACATTTCCCCTTTGTCATTTAAAAGTTTTCTCTTCCTCTTTTTTCTTTATTAGGTAGGCCAAGAATTTATTTCTCTTACTGATTTGTTTTTAAGAATCAGCTATTTTATTTGTTTACCCCATCTTTTTGTATTTTTTGACTCATTACATTTTGTCTTTATTCCTTTCTTTTGCTTTACTTCAGCTTACATTCCTTTTTTATCTTTTTGTAGGGTGCTTAGTTCAGTCTTATATTTAGGTTAATATAACCATTTAAGTCTTTGACTTTTTTTCTGAGCACTAAATTGGTATGCCATCCATTCTGATGTTATTTTTGTCATCAAAATTTTCTAGAAAGTCTGATATTTTAATTGTTTTTAATATTTAGGCTGTGCCAGGTCTTAGTTGGGGCACACAGGATCTTCGTTGCGGCATGCAAACTCTTAGTTGTGGCATGCATGCAGGATCCAGTTCCCCAACCAGGGATCGAACCCAGGCCCCCTGCATTGGGAGCACAGATTCTTACCCCCTGGACCACCAGGGAAGTCCCTGATATTTTAATTTGTATTTCCTCATTGAAACAACAGTTGCTTAGTTAAGTACATTGTTTACAAATAGAAAAGCTTTTAATTTTTTGCTGTTATTATTTAAATTTTTATTGTGTTATATTCAGAGATTGTTTCAAACTCCCTCCATTTTTATACTTATATTGTAATCACAGAAAATTTCTTCTCCATTCATTTCAAATTGAACCTTACATCCACTATTTAGATTTTTCGTAGGCTCTTCTCTTATCTAGATTGCCACCCTCTAGGTTTTATCCCAAATATCCTTTTTAATAGATTCCCTGACACTCCTAGTTTCCCCAGACAATTTCCTCATACCATTCACTTACTCTGCTCTCTCCAAAATTGTAGTCTCCTTGTTCAGTTTTTAAATAACTGTTCAATATGATACATAACTGCTATAATATCTAAAAATCATTCAGATACTTTTCCATAAAGAATAAGAATGGTTGGTTCTAGATGTAAGGGGATAGAAGGGAAATCTGTGAAATGTTATGAAGTAAGCAGACTGAGCATCTAGGAGGGTTGAATATAGTGAAACTCAACTGAATATATGTTAATTATACACATCTCTATGCACAGCAGGGAATGAACAGTATTGGTGGAGACATCTCTGTTTGATTGGATAACTGCTTAAAGAATTATTAGGTAAAACAAGGACCTTTTTCCTTTTACACATTTGGCTGAGCTACCTTGAATTTCCTTTAGTTCCTATATATATAGGAAGTAAAGTAGGAAAAAGTGCACTTAACCACTGCAGTAAGGTATGAGACTAGAGGTAGGGAGAAATGTCTTTTGAGTGTTGTGAAATTATTTAAGTGATAATTATGATATTCAACTGCATTACAGTGACTTTGTAATATTTTCTTCTAGTATCATAGTTTGACAGTTATCATTTTATTCTAAAGTTAATCATTTAACACCTGCTATGTCCCGGTGAATTTATTTATTTTGAATGAAATAGGAATTATATCTTCCTTTGGGATGGTTTGGGAATCAGAAACAGCAAAGCAAAGCAAAAAGTAATGTATATATGTTGAAAACTGTGACATGAAGAAAAGAATCATGATGTTGTGATTGAGAATAAACATGGATCTACTTATAGTCAGCAGGGCAAGCATTTCTTTGCAAGAAATGTTTAACCTAAGATGAAAGGATGAATAGTCAGCCTTTCACTGAGCCCAGGAGAGGTGATTCTTAGGAGATGAAATAGCCTGTAAAAAGCTGTATGAAATGGAAAGGTTGTGGGCATAATCTAGGAGCTGAACAGTAGCAAGTGTCCTAAGAGAGTAAAGAGGACAGTTTCTTCCAGAGAAGTCTTTAGGTAAGCAAAGGCCATATTATATTCTATGGTAACATGTTTGGATTTTATTCTAAGAGTAAAGGAAATGATTAATATTATTAAATGGGAACTCCTAAACTTTGATTTATATTGGAATCATCTTGTGAAGTTATTAAACATGTAGATGCCCAATTACTCCTTTAGATTTGATTCACCTTGGTCTGGGGTGGTACCCAAACAGCTGTACTTGTAAGAAGCTCTCCAGATTATTCTGATTGACACCTAAATTTCAAATCACCAAAGTCTTACACAATCTCTCATTATTCTCTCAGCTCATATTGTTTTGACTTAAAACTACCTAATTATATTGAAAGTTCTTTAAGCCATTTATTTCTTTTCAAGAATTGTTTTCGTTTTGTATCCTATTTTTAAGATAGAAACTGTATGTTTTGCTGGCTGCTAGAAAGTTATCTTTGTTTGCTTTTTTGCTTTCTTTTAGGTTTACTCTCCAGGTATAAGACCAAGAAGTTATCTCCAGAGGATATTTATGAAATCAGTTTATCCCGATGGAAGATAATAGGAGGAAGTAAAACTCCTTGTCTTAAAGGATCTATTTTGAGGAATGAGTGGCAGAGCAAAAGTGAGTTTGAGGGTCAACAGGGACCTCGAGATAGATATTTCAGTCAAATGAAAATCATCTATAACATGCCAACATGTAGAAAACATTCATCTTTTACTCTGAATCAGAGAATTCATAATAGAAACTTCATGAATATAGGGAATGTGGAAAACCCTTTAGTTGTGGCTCAAATTTTGTTCAACATGAGAAAATTCATTCTGGTGATAAACTTTTGATTGTAAAGAATGTGGGAATACCTTTAAAAGTGTCTATCGGGAGTTCCCTAGCTGTCCAGTGGTTAGGACTTGGTGCTTTCACTGCCGTCGGCCCAGGTTCAATCCCTGGTCGGGGAACTAGGATCCCGCAAGCCACGCAGTGTGGCCAAAAAAAAAAAAAAAAAAAGTGTCTAAGTGTACATCAGAAAATTCATACTGGTGAGAAACTATGAACGTAATGTATATGGGAAGGTCTTTAGTTGTAGCTATCAGCTTACTCTGCATCAGAGATTTCATACTGGTGAGAAACCCTATGAATGTCAAGATTGTGGAAAAGCTTTTCTACTTGTTTTTTTCCTTACACAGCATCAGAAAATTCATACAGGCAAGAAACCCTGTGAATGTAAGGAATGTGGGAAAACTTTTAGTGCATGTGGTCAACTTACCTGTCAGGAAAAAATTCATACAGGCAAGAAGCCCTGTGAATGTTAAGGAATGTGGGAAGGCCTTTAGACTTGATTTTTACCTCATTGAACACGGAAGAATACATACAGGTAAGAAACCTTATGAATGTAAGCAATATGAAAAAACCTTTAGTGTGTGTAAACAGTTTAATTGACATAAAACAGTTCATACTGGTATAAAACCTTTCGACTGTAAGGTATGTGGGAAGGCTTTTAGTTGTAATGACAACATTAGAGTACATCATAGAATGCATACTGGTAAGAAATCATATGAATGTAAGGAATGTGGGAAGACTTGTGGGAGTATATTCTCAAGCTAGTGTACATAAGAAAATTCATACTGATGTGAAACCCTACAAATGTATAGAATGCGGGAAGGCCTTTAAATTTAGTTTCTATTTTACTGAGCAGATAATTCACACTGGTGAAAAGCCCTATGAATGTAAAGAACGTGGAAAGGCCTTTATTCATAGAACAGATCTAAAAGAACATCTGAGAATTCATTCTGGTTTAAAACTCTATGTATGTAAAGAATGTGATAAGGCCTTTAGTTGATGTGGACAGTTGACTCAACAGCAGAAAATTCATATGGCTATAAAACCCTATGAATGTAAGGAATGTGGAAAGGCCTTTAGTCATATTGGAGACCTTAGACCATATCAGAGAATTCATATTGGTGAGAAATCCTGTGAGTGTAAAGAATGTGGGAAGGCCTTTAGACTTAATTCATACTTTACTGAACGTCAGAATTTTCATACTGCTGAGAAACCCTCTAAGTTATGTAGGAAGGTCTTTAGACAACATTCACATCTTTATTGGCATCAGAGAATTCATAATGTAACGTAATATAGGAGAGCCTTTCCATGTCACTTTCTGTTTACAGAATAGCAAAATATTCATGCCAGAAAGAAATTCTGTGAATGTGACTTTTTCCAGACATGTTAATTTAATAAGTGTGTAACAGCCTTCTAATACCTCTCAATCCTTCTTAAATTTTAGGAAGTTCGTATTAGGAAATAAACCTGTTAATGTAACTGTTAACCAAGAATTCCAAGAACAGAGACCTGGTTGAAGAAAAAAAGGAAAAAAGCGCTTTTATTTGGGGTTTGTTAGAACTGCAGCCCAAGAAACACAACCCACTCGAATTGCGTTCTGCTGGACTATAAAATGGGGTAGGCTTAAAAAGGTAAAAAACTGCAAAGTTACATAAGTTGTCAAGAATTAGGATGTGAGCTGGCAAGAGGTAAGGCTGCTTGTTAAACAAGGATGCTTTGGGGTTCACAATGATTACATAATTGTGTCAGGGGGTGGGAGACTTTTAAACTACAAGGTTGCAACTAGCAGCTGCTAGCAAATACTGTTTTGAAAACAGCTGGTGCTGTCCTTGAGTTTAATACAATTCAGAGAAAATTCAAGTTCTCAGTGATGCATGAATGTGTCTCAGACCAGATCCTCAGTGTCTGCCAGATTACATTTTTGTATGCCTGAACTATGAATACTCTATTATAATTTCAATTTGTCATCAAACTAATTGTGGGGAAGTTTTTAATCAATGACATATACTTATCATCATTGCCTTTACTATCTGTGTGATAGTGGGCAACACATTTACCCTTCTGGGTGTCATTTATAAAATGGTACCCACCTAAAAGTGTGGTTGATAGTTTATAACATGTACAATTTTGCAAAAACTACCTGGCCAAAAAACTCCTTTGAATGAAAAATATGATAATGAAAAATAGATATGATAATTTTTATTATTATCAACATTATACTTAGTGAGTTTCTTAATATAAAGACATAATGAAGGTAACAAATTTAGAAAGCCATCCATCACTTATTGTATTTCAGGAAATTCATCTTTTTTTTTTTTTTTTTTTCCCCCATTAACATCGGCAGGCGAACTCCCAACCACTGCACCACCAGGGAAGCCCAGGAAATTCATCTTTGATAAAATCCATAAGAATATAAAGAACATGTAAAGATCAAATGCAGACTTCATTGCTTAAGTTCTACCAGAAAATTAGAGCTGAAAAGTAACCCTAAGGATTTAATGAGTGTGAGAATATTAAGAATATAGCTGGTGAAACATCAGGGAATGGTGTGAAGGATTTTACCAATAATATAGAAGTTAAAAGGATAACAAAGAGCAAACTGCCTAGAAAATATTTACCAACTTTATTATGAAAAATTTCTGACAAAAACATAGAACGCATTCTGTAATGAACATCCATTTACCCTTCACCTAGATTTGAAAATTTACACTTTGTATATTTGCTTCATTTTTCTATAAAATATAATTTTTGCTGTACCATTTAAGAATAAATTGTAAACATAGTATCACTTTACCCTCAATAAATCAGTTTGTATCCTAGAAGTTAGGACATTACCAAAATATTATAATCATACCTTAAAAATTAATTCTATACATTCTAATATTCAGTCCATATTTAATTTTCCCTAATATTCTCAAGAATATCTTTTAACAAGGATTCACTCTCCAGACTCATACTTGTTAGTGGTTATGTCACTTTTAAACTGAACAGCACTCTCCCATCTTTGTTTCATGGTTATGTTTTTTTGAAGAATCCATCACAGTTGTCTTAGAATGTCTTAAGTTCTTGGTTTGTCAAATTTATTTCCTCATAATGTTGTTCATCTTGTTACACTGTTTCTAAATTGGAACTTAAGTAGAAGCTTGATTTGCCTCTTGTTAAACATTTTTAGCAAGAACACTTCACAGGTATCTGTGACTGCCAGATCTCTCATTATAAAACTAGTTTATTTTTTTGCAATTAGTAAGTAATTGGGTAATAATTTGCACCTCCTCTTGGAAATGTATAATAATCTTTATGTATAGAACAAGTAATAGATTAAACTGAAAGTCAAATTTTAAATTATAACCCATTCAGAGAGGACTGGTACTGAAATGTTTGTATTTCAAAATTTGTGAGATGTAGCCAAACCTCTACTCAGTGTGAAATTAACATCCTTCGATGCATACAGGAAACTAAAATTAAGGGATGGGACTTTTTGTTATCTCCCACCTCAGCACCTATTCCAGTGTCTTTCTCATATATTAGGCACTTGATAAAACTTGAAAAAAATAAGCAGTCAAGTGAAAAAGTTAAAAAATTACAAAATAAAACGAATGCTAACAGAAGGAAGTAGTTAATGCAATTTAAACTAGAAATTAATTTTAAAAAACACTCGTAGACTTACCCAATTTTTCCAAATTTGATAAAAGAAAAATGACACAATTATAGCAGCATGAATAACAAGAGGGATATTATTAACACAGATACTGATGTTGTTCTTTGTGAGGAAATATTATGTAAATTTATTTCAATATATACAAAATTCCAGTTAATGAATTATTGTCTAGAAAGTGAACTTTATTGAAATTGATAAAACATAATGAAGCCTGAAAAGACCATTAATGAGTGGGAAAGTTAAATTTAGCAAAAAAGCTCCTTTTTATAAGCCAGCACTTACAATCTGTTAGCTCCTTGGATAAAAACTTCAAGGAGATAATCCTTAACAGAATTTCCCCAGTTCATGCTGCATGACTGATGTAATCCAGATGACAAAACTAGAGAATAGTTATTAAAAGGCAAAATCTAGATGAGTTCTAATTAAATAGAAAAGGCAAAAAGCTAAATAGAATATTTGTCAGCAAAATGATATAAAAGCATTATGCAGTAAATTCTCATTTATTTGAAATAAACCAGCATTGGAAATTTCTAATTATGTACATATGTAGCTTAAATGATTGAAAACAGAACTTGATTAATTTTCTTTTATCTTCTAGATTCATTCTCTTAGCCTTACAATCACTGATATTGTCCTGATTTCTCAAAATGAAAAAGTGCTCTCTCATTTTAACATTTTGAAGGTGATACAATTTAACAATCAGTGGCATCCTGTAATTACTTTCAAGTAAATACCAACCAAGATTTTTATGTGTATGAAAAGCTTTCATTGGTATTTTCTGGTAAGATCAACAGTGTTCCAGTATCAAAACATTTTATATTTGATGGAATGTATTGTATGTATATACACATGCCTATACACACTCTAGACATAAGGATTTAAATTTAATTCTTTATAAGAGTTTCTTGAAAACAACCGCCAAAACAAAGGCACTTCAATGTTTTTGTTTAGATTTTAATAAATGGTGCTGGGACTATTATACATACAATACATACCACATACAGGCAGCTCCTGAAAATCTAAATAACTTCTGGTGAATATCAGAGAATACCTGAAGTACTTGGCATTAGATCATCTAAGGAAACCAGATGATCTAAGACCAGAACACGAGAGAATATACACCACAATTTAAAAAGTAAGTGTGGCATAATGTGATCTATGTCTAGGGTTGGTCACAAGGAGCATGAGTGGAGACAATGGCAACAGTGAGATTGCTGGGAGAAGTAATTTCACCTAGCATATCACCCTTTCTTAAACTAGTTAGTAAGTACTATTGTTTGCTTCTGGGAGAATGTGAGAGGCTACTGGTTGGTATTATTCTGGAAAAAACAGGAGCATCCCTATACTTAGGACTAGCTGGCAAGGAATTTTGTACCACAGTAGCCCTCCTGCTAGCCTGTCTCTCTCTAAAAACAGATCAGAGTACAAATCAAGGCAGCACATCCTAGTCCTGCCCTGAGGCAGATTACATCAAAAGGATCCTCAAGTGTAAAACTGAGTATATGTCAGAATACCAAACATTTGATAAAAGTAGATTCTCATATAATAGAGAAACAAAGCTAACCAACTGGAAATACTACCAGTAGAATAAACAGAACAGGACTTCTAAGTATGAATAGCATCCTCAAAATGATGTGAACATATATACTATATCCCCAAAACAGAATCTACTAGAGATTACACAAGTTATTTAAATGTTTTTGCGAAAATAACTCAGTAGAGGGACTTCTGTTTCTAAAAAGATGGAATACATGTCCTTTTCCCTGTTCTTCCTGCTAAATACAACTCAAAACTCTGGACATTATATACAAAACATACAAGATGACTCTCAAAGATGAAGAGAAGCTAGGGACCACAGGACCTAAGGAGCAACATGGGGTGAGTTCCACAGGTTTCATTTTTATTCCAAACTTGGAGCTAAAGAAGCTGGTAATTGAAATGCTAATGTGCAGAGACTGAAAAAAAGTCTCAAGAAAAGCCTGTTCTCTCCAACCAGAGAAACAGGAAAGGATAGCCTAACAAGACATGAAACTTTTAAACAACTGCTCTACTTCAGGCAAACAGCACCAAAAAATCTGTGGCCCTATCCCCACCACTGACACCAGCGGCCAAATGGAGACTCTAGCCCTCTGACCTTTATTAGGTTGTAAAAAAGTATCCCCAATGTCCCTACCAGATTGTGTCAGAAAAAGTTGAGTATGAAGTCCAGCATTTAATGGGCCCCTCCACTACCAGTACAATGTCAATGGTGCCTAAATGGGGAGACTGACCTTCCATAACCAATGAAAATATTGTTCAGGAAATGAGAAATCAAGAACAGCCTCAGATGAAAATGATTTTTAACAACAGGCATACCCTCAAAGAATGACTTCCAGGATTTGTTGCCAACAAAACTATCCCCAAAGAATGCCTAAAAAATACCTGTAAACAAAAATGAAACACTAAAGAATCGTGGAAAACAAGGAAGGTAGACAGAACACCATAAGAGCAAAACTGTGGGTAAAATAGACTTTCCTTTCCTTAATTATGTTTGACAGTTTAAACAAAAATCATAACACTGTCTAATGTGGTCTTCAAGAAATATTCAAGTCAATTAGAAATGAGAGAGAAGAAAGGAAAGTAAGGTTTCTACACTTACAGTGGATAAATGTTGAACCATTATACTTCAGTATGTACAGCTGGCCCTCCATGTCTCTGGGTTCCATATCCACAGGTTGAAAATATTTGAAAAAAAATTCCAGAAAGTTCCAAAAAGCTAAACTTAAATTTGCCACATGCTGGCAACTATTTACATAGCATTTACATTGTATTCCCAACTATTTACATAACATTTATATTTTATTAAGTATTATAAGTAGTCTAGAGATAATTTATAGTATACAAGCTTGTGTGTAGGTTATATGCAAGTACTACACCATTTTATGTAAGTAGGGAATTGGGCATCTGTGGATTTTGGTATATGCAGTGGGTCCAGGCATTAATACACTGTACCAGGGGACAACTGTATATATTATGTCATGCCTAGAACAACTCTTAAAAAACTATATAAGAGACCCCACAAATACTCTAAACAGAAAAATAACAGGGTAGGAAACTACAGCAGTCCATCCAACCACAAAAGTAATTAATAGACTGGCAAAAACAGAATCAACTTTTTCAAAAATCTGGTAACTAATCAAAAGCATACAGCATTCAGAGAACTTCTGAATCAAGAAAAAAACAAGTGTTATAATAAGTGAAGTAAGAAAGACAAATACCATATGATATCACTTATATATGTAGTCTAAAATATAACACAAATGAACTCATCTATCAAACAGAAACAGACTCAAAGATATAGAGAACAGACTTATGGTTGCCAAGCGGGTGGGGTGGGGTGGGGGAGGGATGGATTGAGAGTTTGGGATTAGCACATGCAAACTATTATATATAGAATGCATAAACAAGTTCCTACTATATAGCACAAAGAACTATATTCAATATCCTGTAATAAACCATAATGGAAAAGAAAAAATAACCAAGTGAATCTCAGAGCTTTGTGGTATTTTAATTTACCCTGGTCCCATGCCTCATTCCCCAGCTCAGCAGCAGTCTTGACTACAACAGCCCACACTCCCAATACTGCTACCTAGAATCTATAGGAAAGGGGAAATCACAATAGGAAAGGCAAATATATATTAAGGATTGAAGATTACTTAAATAACCCAGTATGTAGATTAAAAATAAAACTTTAAAACTGTAAAAGTGATAACTACAATAAACAGTAAAAGGATAAACATGAAGATATAAAAGAGAACATCAAAATAAAGTCTGGGAGGGGGGAAGATAAAAATATATATCTTTTAGAACATGACTAACTTGAATGATTATCAGTTTAAAGCAAGTAGATATAGTTATGGGTCAGCATACTTGAACTCCACAGTAACTACAAAGCAAAAACATAAATATATTCACAAAATATAAAAAGAAAGGAACTTAAGCATATCACAAAAGAAAATCATCAGAAAAAAAAAAGGACTGCAAAAACAACTGCAAAACAAGGATTAAGTGGCAATAAATATACACCTATCAATAATTACTTTAAACATCATTGGACTAAATGCTCCAATCAAAAGACAGAGTGGCAGATTGGGGGGAAAAGAAAAAGAACCTGCAATATGCTGCCTAAAGACACTCACTTCAGGGCAAAAGTCACAGACTGAAAGTAAGGGGATGGATAAAGGTATGTCATGCAAATAGAAAAGAAAAAGGGGGTAGCAATACCCATATCAAACAAAATAAAGGCCATAAAGAAAGACAAAGGCATTACATAATGATGTAGGGATAAATACAAGAGGAGGATATTACATTTGTTAACATGTACATACCCAAAACAGGAACACCTAAATATATACAGCAAATACAGACACAGAGGAGGAAATTGACAATGCAATATTATGAGACTTTAACACCCCACTAATATCAATGGATGGATCATACAGACAGAAAATAAATAAGGCAAGAGAGATCCCAAATGACACCAGTTGTACTTCATTGATATCTACAGGACACTACATCCAAAACAAACAAAAACAAACAGAATACACATTCTTTTCAAGCACCCATGGAATGTTTTCTAGGATAGACCACATACTAGGTCACAAAACCCTTAGCAAAGAAGAGGACAGAAATTATTTCAAGCATCTTTTCTGACCACAACGTTTGAAACTAGAAATCACCGACAGAAAGAAAACAGGAAAAGAAGGAAAACATAGAGACTAAACAACATGCTACTTTAAAACCAATGGATCAGTGATGAAATCAAAGAAACCAGAAAACGTGTGGCAAACGAAAATGAAAACACAACATTACCAAATCTATGATGCACCAAAAACAGTTCTAGGAGGGAAGTTCATAATGATACAGGACTTCCTCAAGAAATAAGAAAATCTCAAAAAAAAAAAAAAACAACCCAAAAAACAACCTAGGGACTTCCCTGGTGGTCCAGTGGTAATGAATCCGCCTTACAGTGCAGGGGACACGGGTTCGATCCCTCGTCAGGGAACTAAGATCCCACATGCCGTAGGGCAACTAAGCTTGCACGCCACAACTACTGAGCTTGCATGCTTCAACTACAGAGGCTGTGTGCCTCAAACTACTGGGCCCACACACCCTGGAGCCTGTGCACCACATGCCACACCTAGAGAGAAGCCCGCACACTGCAACAAAAGATCCCACATACCTTGACAAATATCCCGTGTGCCACAACTAAGACCCAACACAGCCAAAACTAAATAAAATAAATAATAAATGAATCTTAAAAAAAAAAACCAACCTAAACTACCACCTAAAACAATTAGAAAAAGAACAAACAATGCCCAAAGTCAGCAGAAGAAAGGAAGTAATAAAGATCAGAGAGGAAATAAATAAGAGATGTTTAAGCTTCCCTGGTGGCACAGTGGTTAAGAATCTGCCTGCAGGGGACATGGGTTCGAGCTGTGGTCTGGGAAGATCCCACATGCCATGGAGCAACAGCCTGTGCACCACAACTACTGAGCCTGTGAGCCACAACTACTGAGTCCACATGCTATAACTACTGAAGCCTGCATGCCTGGAGCCTTGCTCTGCAACAAGAGAAGCCACCGCAGTGAGAAGCCCACGCACCGCAATGAAGAGTAGCCCCCATTCGCCACAACTAGAGAAAGCCTGCGCACAGCAATGAAGACCCAATGCAGCCAAAAATAATTAAATTTAAAAAAAAATAGAAAAGATCAATAAAACCAATAATGGGTTCTGTGAAAAGTTTTTTAAAATGGACAAACCTTTAGCCACACTCACCAAAAAGAAGAGAGACAGGATCCAAATAAAATAAGAAATGAAAGAGGAGAAATAACCAATACCACAGAAATACAAGGAATCATGACAGAATACTATGAACAGATATGCCAAAAAATTGGACAAGCTAGAAGAAAGGGAAGAGTTTCTAGAAACAGAGAGCCTGCCAAGAATGAGTCAATAAGAAATGTAATTTGAACAAACTGATCACTAAAAGTGAAATAGAATCTGTAATTTAAAAAACTCCCTACAAACAGAAGTCCAGGATTGGACGGCTTCACTGGGGAATTCTACAAAACATGTAAAGAAAATATAATACCTATCTCAAACTATTCCAAAAAATTTAAGAGGAACACTCCCAAATTCATTTTTACAAGGCCACCATTACCCTGATACCAAAACCAGACAAAGACACTACAAAAAAAGAAATTACAGGTCAATATATTTGATGAATATAGATGCAAAAATCCTAAACGTATTAGCAAACCAAATCCAACAATACATAAAAAGGATCATACACTATGATCAAGTTTGATTTATTCCAGGGTCACAGGGATGGTTCAACGTTAGCAAATCAATCAATATGATACACCACATTAACAAAAGGAAGAATAAAAATCACATGATCATCTCAACAGACACAGAAAATCCATTTGACAGCATTCAACATCCATTCATGATAAAAAATTCCTATCAAAGCATGAGAGTGTATATGGAACATATCTCAGTAAAATAAAGGCCATTTATGGCAAACCTACAATTAACATAATAATGTGAAAAGCTGAAAACCTTTCCTCTGAATATTCAGAAACATGTAAAGGACACCCGCTCTTGCCACTTCTATTTAATATAGTGTTGGAAATCTTAGCCACTGCAATCAGATAAGAATAACTAAAATGTATCCAAATTGGAAAGGAACAGGTAAAACTCACCATTTGCAGATGACATGTTAATCTATATAGAAAACGCCAAAGTGCCCACCCCAAAAATATAAAAAGTAATAAATGAATACAGCAAAGCTGCAGGATACAAGATTAATATACAGAAATCTACGGTGTTTCTTTAATAATGAAATATAACAAAAAGTGGGAAAAAATCCCATTTAAAAGTGTCAAAAACAATAAAATAACTAGGAATAACCTTAACCAATGGGGTGAAAGACCTATACACTGAAAACTATAAAACACTGATGAAGGAATTTGAAGATGATACAAAGAAATGGAAAGATACCACCATTCTTGGAAGAATTAATATTGTTAAAATGGCCATACTTCCCAAAGCAATCTACAGATTCAATGCAGTCCCTGTCAAAATACCCATGACATTTTCCACAGAACTAGGACAAATAATCCTAAAATTCAAATGGAACCACAAAAGACCCAGAATTGCCTAAGCAATCCTGAGAAAAAGAACAAAGCTGGACGTGTCACCTTCCTTGACTTCAGACTATACTATAAAACTCCAGTAATCAAAACAGCATGATAAACTTCACTGTAGCACTATTTACAATAGCCAAGACATGGAAGCAAACTAAATGTCCATCAAGACGTGAATGGAGGGGGCTTCCCTGGTGGCACAGTGGTTAGGAATCCACCTGCCAATGCAGCGGTCACAGGTCCAAGCCCTGGTCCAGGAAGATCCCACATGCTGCAGAGCAACTAAGCCCGTGTGCCCACAAATAATGAGCCTGTGTGCCACAACTACTGAGCCCGCATGCCACAACTCCTGAAACCCATGCACCATACCTAGAGCCCATGCTCCGCAACAAGAGAAGCTACCGCAATGAGAAGCATGCATACCGCAACGAAGAGTAGCCTCCACTTGCTGCAGCTAGAGAAAGCCCGTGTGCAGCAACGAAGACCCAATGCAGCCAAAAATAAATAAATTTTAAAAAGAGAGAGAGGAATGGATAAAGAAGATATGGTATATATATATGATGGAATATTACTCAGCCATAAAAAATTAATGAAATAATGCTATTTGCTGCAACGTGGATGGACCTCGAGATTATCATACTAAATAAAAGTAAGCCAGACAGGAAAAGGCAAGTATCATATGATATCACTTATATGTGGAATATTAAAAAAATAATACAGGGACTTCCCTGGTGGTCCAGTGGTTAAGACTCCATGCTCCCAGTGCAGGGGGTCCAGGTTCAATTCCTGCTCAGCGAACTAGACCCTGCATGCTGCAACTAAAAGATCCGACATGCTGCAATGAAGACTTTGCATGCAGCAACAAATATGCTGCACACCGCAACTAAGACCCAGGGCAGCCAATAAATAAATAGATAAATATTGTTTTAAAAAGATACAAATGAACTTATTTACAAAACAGAAGTATACCCACAGATACAGAAAACAAACTTATAGTTACCAAAGGGGAAGTGGGAGAGAGATAAATTAGGAGTTTCAGATTAACATGTACACACTACTATATATAAAACAGATAACCAACACGGGCCTACTGTATAGCACAGGGAACTATACTTAATATTTTGTAATAACCTATAAGGGAAAAGAATCTGAAAGATGTTATATGTATAACTGAATCACTTTGCTCTACACCTGGAACTAACAACATTGTAAATCAACAATTCGTCAGTAAAAAAAAAAAAAAAAAAAAAAGAAACAACAAAAACAGCATGGTATTGGCACAAAAATAGTCATGCAGGTCAACGGAGCAGAAGAGAGTCCAGAAATAAACCTATGCACCTATGGTCAATTAATCTATGACAAAGGAGGCAAGAATATACAATGGAGAAAAGACAGTCTCTTCAACTAGTTGTGCTGGGAAAACTGGACAGCTAAATGTAGGACAATGAGATTAGAACATTTACCTCACAACATATATAGAATAAACTCAAAACGGATCAAGAACCTAAATGTAAGACCAGATACCATAAACTCCTAGAAGAGAACCTAGGCAAAACATGTTTTGACATAAATCATCACAATATTTTCTTAGATCAGACTCCCAAGGCAAAAGAAATAAAAGCAAAAAAACCCGAATGGGACCTAGTTAAACTTAAAAGCTTTTGTACAGCAAAGGAAACTTTCAAAAAGACAACCTACAGAGTGGGTGAAAATATTTGCAAGCAATTCAACCAACAAGGGGTTAATATTCCAAAATACACAAACAGCTCATATAAATCAATATGAAAAAACAAACAACCCAATCAAAACATGGGCAAAAGACCTAAATAGACATTTCTCCCAAGAAGACATACAGATGGCCAACAGGCACATGAAAAGATGCTCAACATCACTAATTCTTAGAGAAATGCCAATAAAAACAACGAGATATCACCTCACAATGGTCAGAATAGTTATCATCCAAAAGTCTACAAATAAATGCTGGAGAGAGTGTGGAGAAAAGGGAACCCTCCTACAGTGCTGGTTGGAATGTAAATTGGTACAGCCACTATGGAGAATAATATAGAGGTTCCTCAAAAAACTAAAAATAGACTACCATCTGATCCAGCAATTCTATCCCAGGTATATATTTGGAAAAAACTAAAAACACTAATCAGAAAAGGGACATGCACCCTAATGTTCACTGCAGCACAATTTACAACAGCCAAGCTATAGAAACAACCCAATTGCCCATGAACAGATGAATGGATAAAGAAGTTATGGTAGAAAACAAATGCTGGAGAGGGTGTGGAGAAAAGGAAACCCTCTTGCACTGTTGGTGGGAATGTAAATTGGTACAGCCACTATGGAGAACAGTATGGAGGTTCCTTAAAAAACTAAAAATAAAACTACCATATGACCCAGCAATCCCACTACTGGGCATAGTCCCTGAGAAAACCATAATTCAAAAACAGACATGTACCAAAATGTTGACTGCAGCTGTATTTACAATAGCCAGGACATGGAAGCAACCTAAGTGTCCATTGACAGATGAATGGATAAAGAAGTTGCGGCACATATATACAATGGAATATTAGTCATCCATGAAAAGAAACGAAACTGAGTTATTTGTAGTGAGGTGGATGGACCTAGAGTCTGTCATACAGAGTGAAGTAAGTCAGAGAAAAACAAATAGCATCTGCTAACACATATATAAGGAATCTAAAAAACAAAAATCGTTCTGATGAACCTAGGGGCAGGACAGGAATAAAGACACAGACGTAGAGAATGGACTTGAGGACATGGGGGGGGGAAGGGTAAGCTGGGACGAAGTAAGAGAGTAGCACTGACATATATACACTACCAAATGTAAAATAGATAGCTAGTGGAAGCAGATGCATGGCACAGGGAGATCTGCTCGGTGCTTTGCCACCACCTAGAGGGGTGGGATAAGGAGGGTGGGAGGGAGATGCAAGAGGGAGGGGATATGGGGATATACATATGCATATAGCGGATTTACTTTGTTATACAGAAGAAACTAACACAACATTGTAAAGCAATTATACTCCAATAAAGATGTTTAAAAAAAGAAAACGTTATGGTAGAGATTGGTTCAAGATGGTGTAGTAGAAGGACGTGTGCTCATTCCCTCTTGCGAGAGAACTGGAATCACAACTAACTGCTGAACAGTTATCGAAAGAAAAACACTGGAACTCACCATAAAAGATACCCCACATCCAAAGACAAAGGAGAAGCCTCAATGAGATGGTACAAGGGGTGCAATCACAATAAAATCAAATCCCATAACTACTGAGTGGGTGACTCACAAACTGGAGAACAATTATACCACAGAGGTCCACCCACTGGAGTGAAGGTTCTGAGCCCTATGGAGGGTTTCCCAACCTGGGGGTCTGGAAATGGGAGGAGGAATCCCCAGAAATCAGACTCTGAAGGCCAGTGGAATTTGATGGCAGGACGTCGACAGGACTGGGGGAAACAGAGACTGCACTCTTGGAGGGCACACACAAAGTAGGACCTGGGGGAAGGATCAGTGACCCTATAGGAGACTGAACCAGACCTACGTGCTAGTGCTGGAGGGTCTCCTGCAGAGGCAGGAGGTGGCTATGGCTCACCACAGGGACAAGGACACTGGCAGCAGACATTCTGGGAAGTACTCATTGGCGGGAGCCCTCCCGGAGTGGAGTCCACACACCATTAGCCCCACCAAACAGCCTGTAGGTTCCAGTGCTGGGTTGCCTCAGGGCAAACAACCAAAAGGGAGGGAACTCAGCCCCACCCACCAGCAGAGAAGTGGCTTAAAGTTTTACTAAGTTCTGCCCACCAGAACAACACCCAGGTCTACACACCAACAAGTCCCTCCCATCAGGAAGCTTGCACAAGCCTCTTAGCCTCATCCACCAGAAGGCAGACAGGAGAAACAAGAAGAACTACAATCCTGCAGCCTGCAGAATGAAAACCATAATCACAGAAAGAAAGACAAAATGAAAAGGCAGAGGACTATCTCCCAGATGAAGGAACAAGATAAAACCCCAGAAAACAACTAAATGAAGTGGAGATAGGCAAACTTCCAGAAAAAAAATTCAGAATAATGATAGTGAAGATGATCCAGGACCTCAGAAAAAGAATGCAGGCAAAGATTGAGAAGATGCAGGAAACGGTTCACAAAGACCAAGAAGAATTAAAGAACAAACAGAGATGAACAATACAATAAGTGAAATGAAAAATACACTGGAAGGAATCAGTAGCAGAATAACTGAGGCAGAAGGATAAGTGACCTGGAAGACAGAATGGAAATCACTGCCACAGAATAAAGAAGAAACAATGAAAAGAAATGAAGACAGCCTAAGAGACCTCTGGAACAACACTAAACACACCAACATTCACATTATAGGGGTCACAGAAGGAGAAGTGAGAGAGAAAGGACCCAAGAAAATATTTGAAGAGATTATAGTCAAAAACTTCCCCAACATGGCAAAGGAAATAGCCACCCAAGTCCAGGAAGCACAGAGTCCCTTACAGTATAAAACCAAGGAGAAACACACCAAGACACATAGTAATCAAACTGATAAATAAAAGACAAAGAAAAATTATTAAAAGCAAGAAGAGAAAAACGACAAACAACATACAAGGGAACTCCCATAAGGTTAACAGCTGATTTCTCAGCAGAAACTCTATAAGCCAGAAGGGAGTGGCAAGATATATTTAAAGTGATGAAAGGGAAGAACCTACAACCAAGATTACTCTACCCTGCAAGGATCTCATTCAGATTCAGCAGAGAAATTAAAAGCTTTACAAACAAAAACTAAGAGAATTCAGCACTACCAAACCAGCTCTACAACAAATGCTAAAGGAATTTCTCTAAGTGGGAAACACAAAGAGAAGAAAAGGACCTACAGAAACAAACCCAAAACAATTAAGAAAATGGTAATAGGTACATATCGATAATTATCTTAAATGTAAATGGATTAAATGCTCCAACCAAAAGACACAGACTTGCTGAATGGATACAAAAACAAGACCCATATATATGCTGTCTACAAGAGACTCACTTCAGACCTAGGAACACATACAGACTGAAAGTGAGGGGATGGAAAAAGATATTCCATGCAAATGGAAATCAAAAGAAAGCTGGAGTAGCAATACTCATATCAGATAAAATAGACTTTAAAATAAAGAATGTTACAAAAGACAAGAAAGGATGCTACATAATGATCAAGGGATCAATCCAAGAAGATATAACAATTATAAATATATATGCACCCAACATAGGAGCACCTCAATACATAAGGCAAATGCTAACAGCTATAAAAGAGGAAATCGACAGTAATACAATAATAGTGGGGGACTTTAACCCTCACTTACACCAATGGGCAGATCATCCAGACAGAAAATTAATAAGGAAACACAAACTTTAAATGACATAACAGACCAGATAGATTTAATTGATATTTATGGGACATTCTATCCGAAAACAGCAGATTACACTTTCTTCTCAAGTGCACACGGAACATTCTCCAGGATAAATCACACCTTGGGTCACAAATCAAGCCTTGGTAAACTTAAGAAAATTGAAATTGTATCAAGCATCTTTTCTGACCACAATGCTATGAGATTAGAAATAAATTACAGGGAAAAAAAAGTAAAAACACAAACACATGCACGCTACACGATACGCTACTAAATATCCAAGAGATCACTGAAGAAATCAAAGAGGAAATAAATACCTAGAGACAAATGACAATGAAAACATGACAATCCAAAACCTATGGGATGCAGCAAAAGCAGTTCTAAGAGGAAAGTTTATAGCAATACAATCCTACCTCAAGAAACAAGAAACACCTCAAATAAACAATCTAACCTTACACCTAAAGGAACTAGAGAAAGAAGAACAAACAAAACCCAAAGTTAGTCAAAGGAAAGAAATCATAAAGATCAGAGCAGAAATAAATGAAATAGAAACAAAACAATAGCAAAGATCAATAAAACTAAAAGCTGGTTCTTTGAGAAGATAAACAAAATTGATAAAATTTTAGCCAGACTTATTAAGAAAAAGAGGGAGAGGAGTCAAATCAACAAAATTAGAAATGAATAAGAGGAAGTTACAACGGACAGCACAGAAATACAAAGCATCATAAGAGACTACTACAAGCAACTCTATGCCAATAAAATGGACAACCTGGAAGAAATGGACAAATACTTAGAAAGGTATAATCTTCCAAGACCAGGAAGAAATAGAAAATATGAACAGACCAATCACAAGTAACGAAATTGAAACTGTGATTAAAAATCTTCCAACAAACAGAAGTCCAGGACCAGATGGCTTCATAGGTAAATTCTATAACACATTTAGAGAAGAGCTAACACCCATCCTTCTCAAACTCTTCCAGAAAACTGCAAAGGAAGCAACACTCCCAAACTCATTCTACGAGGCTACCATCACCCTGATACCAACACCAGACAAAGATACTACAAAAAAAGAACATTACAGACCAATATCACTGATGAATATAGATGCAAAAATCCTCAACAAAATACAAGCAAACAGAATTCAACAACACATTAAAAGGATCATACACTATGATCAATTGGGATTTATCCCAAGGATGCAGGTATTCTGCAATATACACAAATCAATCAATATGATACACCATATTAAAAAATTGAAGAATAAAAACCAAATGATCATCTCAGTAGATGCAGAAAAAGCTTTTCACAAAATTCAACACACATTTATGATAAAAACTCTCCAGAGGGACTTCACTGGTGGTGCAGTGCTTAAGAATCTGCCTGCCAATGAAAGGGACATGGGTCCGAGCCCCGGTCCGGGAAGATCCCACATACCATGGAGCAACTAAGCCCATGTGCCACAACTACTGAGCCTGAGTGCCACAACTACTGAAGCCTATGTGCTTAGAGCCCGTGCTCTGCAACAAGAGAAGCCACTGCAATGAGAAGCCCGTGCACCACAACAAAGAGTAGCCCCTGTTTGCCACAGCTAGAGAAAGCCCACACACAGCAATGAAGACCCAATGCAGCCATAAATAAATAAATAAATAACCAAATAATTTTATTTATTTATTTATTTAAAAAAAAGACTCTCCAGGGCTTCCCTGGTGGCGCAGTGGTTGAGAGTCCGCCTGCTGATGCAGGGGACACGGGTTCGTGCCCTGGTCCAGGAAGATCCCACATGCCACAGAGCGGCTAGGCCCGTGAGCCATGGGCACTGAGCCTGTGTGTCCGGAGCCTGTGCTCCACAATGGGAGAGGCCACAACAGGGAGGCCCGCGTACC